>NC_056733.1:283943048-284120548 GCF_019279795.1 Protopterus annectens
GAGCATGTCATCCCAGGCTTGTAAACCCAGCAGTTGCAAAGGGCTGTCTGTCTAATGCAAGCAGTACATAGTCAATACATGGGGAGGTAAAGGTTGTGAGAGTTGCCTGGCATAAATGTTACATATTTATGAATGTAGTTGGGAGTTGTAGACCCTTAGGTGATGAGTGAGTGTCTCTTAGCCAATGCAAGGGCATATTGAGCATGCCTACATCTGCCTACACCCACAGTAGCTGCTGGCTCCCTCCTCTGACTCCCCTTGATGAGTATGATGTTGGTTACTGCACTGATGAAAGCAATTTTGCCATAACTGGTTTGCTGACTGTTTTTTCTTAGACGGACACTATGCTGATTGTTTTCCTCCCTGGTGGTTATCAAACTACTTTATAGTTCTGATTTTTGTGTGCTGGCCATTTTTTCATCTTTTGGATTCAGTTTTTTGGCTGTGCACCAATTCTGCACTTGTGTGGATTTAGTTGTTGAGTCCCCTCTGACTCCTCACCTGTGTGTGGCTGTGATAACCTTGGCATTAGTGGTGGGATGTGTGCTCCTTCCCCTTGTTGATCCTGCTGAAGCTGTTTTCTCAGCATGCTGTTGTGTAGCATGGCACATACTATGAATATTTCAGTATTTGTCTATGGATTGTACTGCAGGGCTACCCAGATGTATCTAGGCACTGGAACCGTGACTTCAGCAGGCCAGACACATGGTCTATGATATTTCTGGTTTGAGCATGTGCCTCATTATGGCATTCTTCAGCAGGTGTGTGTGTATTTCTGATGGGTTTCATCAGCCACGGTTCCAATGCATAGCCTGAATCAACTAGTAAGTGACACCATGACATATCCCCCCTAAGGAAAATCTGATACATTTGGCAGGTGTGCCAGATATGTGAGTCATGGTAACTGCCAGGGTTGTTAGCACACATGTTCAAGATTATTCACTTGGCATTACACACAACTTGGCAGTTGATAGAGTGGTAGCCCTTTCTGTTAATCTAGAGCCTACCCTGTTCTCTGGGTGGTGCCTTCATTGCTATATGTGTACAATCTATGGCACCCAATACTTCAGGGTAGTGTGCTACAGTAGAACTCCTGCATGCTTTGGCCCTCTCCTCAGAACTATGGGGAAAATATATGTGGTCACTGTCATGTTGGAGCATAGCATTCAGGAATTGATGGAGGATCCTGGATGGTGATGCCTGTGACATCAACAGTATGTCCCCTGTTGGTCTCTGAAAGGTACCACCTGCAGCTAAGATTCTAAGGGATACACATACCTTTGATCCACTAGAATGTGTTCCCTTCAGTTGGTTCTGTCTCTGAGCTGAGGATGGCAGAAGTCAAAGAGTTCCTGTAGTGTGTCCCTGTCCACCTTGTAGCACTCTATAATGTCTACATAATGTAGGTTGTGAAAAGTTAAATGGCCTGAAAACTCTTCTCCTTCTCAGCCTAGGCGTATTAGTAGCAGCAGCAGTAGCATCATTGACTTCAACCTGTAGCACATACAAATGAATTAAAGCAGCAGCAGCCCCTAACATTCTGTCCATTTAGACTCCTTTCCTTGTCTGTATTCCAAAAGTGTTGAAATCCACAGGAAAAACCAGCATGGAGTCTAGACAGATGCTTTTTAGCTTGTTGAATAGCTAGACCATGTTGGATTGGTTAATTAGCATGCAATTCAGCTGCTTATGCTGTAATTAGCATACCATGGTGTTTACCTTGTTTGCGCAATAGTGTGTGCCTCTACACAGTGCTTACTGAATATAAATGTTGCTGTTACAGTATGCACATGGTAAAAAATGACCATGTAGAGCTTATTGAATCCACCTGATGATTTATCCTCACAGTCCTGAAACACAAAAAACATAAAGTTACAGTCAGCACACCAAGACAAAATGAGTGACTTCCATATAGCCGGCATTAGGTACCCACAGACCCTGCAGCTGCGGGAGGCCCTGATTATCTCCCTGCAAACAAGGGCCCCCATGCAGCAGCTGCAGGTTTCTCCATCTCCTCTTCTAGATCAACTAGTAAAAAAAATGTATAAAAGTGATACAGCATACTTACAAAATTTACATCTGTAGTATTCCATTATTGCCCGTATATTCCTCGTCATCTCGCTATCACAAACTTTTTTCTGTTTTTTTTTTTGATTTGATAGTCAGCTACACTAAATTATATCCGGTTCAGTAAAGCAAGGGATCTGACTGCTGAAGCATCTAGACAAGCAAGTTGTCATTTTTTTTTTTTTTTTTTTAACAGGGTAACAATGGGATTTACTTTAAAAAGTCTTACTGAGTTATGAGTGTAGCTTGGTACTTGTGGCCGGCTGGCAATGATTTCTCCATACATTTATTGTTCCATTCTTGTAGACTTCATAGGCGTGTGTTAGCATTTAAATCTTTCATTCAGAAATGGACAGTCTTGTCACCAATTTTTTTTTTTTTAAATATTGATTTTTACGTCTTGATTAATAGCCTTGCTCTGGTACACCAAGCACAAGGTAAGAAGAAGGTGTTCTTACAGAAATTTCTAAATTTCATCACAAATAGCAATGATCGGAGATAATGAAACATTAGTATTTGGGCATAGTTTTGTCCATTTGACAGTTTCTAAACATGTGAAAGCTGGTTTAGCTATTAATGTGCCCTTTATTTCTACTACAAATGAAAATCTCATGCTTTGGATTTGGTATTCATGTCAAGTCTGAGAAGGACCTGACTGGGTGGTGAAACCCTTGAGCTGGTTAAAACTTCTTTCAAGAATTTGTGATCCCCTCTTCCATAAAAAGGGCAATGCTGCTGAGGTGGTTTATAGCTCCACTGCAAGGATTAAAGGCTAATGGTTTTCTGGCAGTTTTGAAAGTGCCCATTATCTGTGAGGATGCATCTTATAGTGTGCAGCAGTGGTTGGCTAAAATAGGGCAACTAGGGATGATTAGACCAAGCCACCTGTGAGCTTGAGCGCCCACTCTCTTTCATAAGGACATTCCTTGATTTTTATGGATATCTGCAAGAATTGCTGTATTAAGGCACTATACAGCTCAGTTTTTCATTGCAATGGATAAACTGATATGTGCAGTTTGTTTTTGCACATATCTTTAGGGAATGGCATTCCAAAGGTGGCTGCTTGAATCAAGACAAAATTTTAACTTGCCTTGACTTTTAAATCAGGACTTGGATGAAGGTATAGCACTGAGATGTTCTTGCACAGTGAGCATGCAAAGCTTTGTACTATACTCCATTTGATACAATCTTGTGGCAGTGTCTGCTATTGTTTTCCATACCATTTTTGTTTTCATATTATTTCCATTCAGTTTTGTGGTCTTCTGGAAAGAGTCCTGAACTAATTCCCCCTTTTCTATACAGGTCAGAATTGATATGTAACCCATGGTGACTTCTTTTCTTGTCTCCAATGTGGTATGTCTCTACTTCTCACACCTATGACTGGACATGTCGGGTGCATATCTAGGATGATAAATGCAGCCTCTAGTTGGCAGTGGGTTGAACAGATGGCAGATTCAAGCTTTCCAGGAGTAATTGTGGTTGTTGGACAAGCTAATGTATTTTCAACTGCTCTTGTAAGGGCAGTTTCTAAAAGGTCTGAACAACTGTCTTTTAAGGGCAGTTTAAAATGACTGAGCTGGCCTGCTCTGTGTGGGGGAGAAGTACGCAGCAGGTCAATCTACAATCATGAAGGGGGAGCAGGGGATTAGTAGCAGCCTTTTTTAGAATTAGTAGCAGCCTTTTATTAACTGCATAAACTGCAAGTTTTTGGGTTTATTTTTAACTTTTTTGTGGGGGGGGTGAGGTAACGTAGGGAGATGATTGCATTACTTTTTGGAGCAGAGTTCTTGTGCTAAGAAGACTGGGGATGAGGGGCTGTGGTTGTAACAGCTTTATTTTATTTTTGTTCAAAATTCTTCTGCTAAGAGATTAAGAAAGGGAGGTTTGTCTATATTAATTAATGTCTAGATTGGATATAGTCTTTTTAGCCAGGCTTGCACAAGAATAATTTATTTTTTTGTATATAAATTCTGTTTTGTCTATAATTCTGCTTAAAGGTTGGAACTGGGGGGATAGTGGCTGTGAGAATGCAACAGAATGTACAGATGTTGTTTTAATGTATGCCAGTACAAACCCTGTTATTCTAGTACTGCATATACTAGTAATATTTATAACTATCCCTGATGCTATGACTTTATTTTATGATACTTTTTTGCTTTATTTTTAGTCATTGTGTTGAAAGGTTGGGAGTATGGTTGGAGGTTGTGAGAATGTCTCACAGTTTTTAAATGTTTGTCTAATATTTTTTGTTTGTTTGGAAAACTGAGGTCACTCAGGATATAAACATGTTGTTAATGTTATGCCTTTGTCTTGTTTTTATTTTTCCACTTCATCCAGATATTGCGTGTTAGGTGCTGAGAGCATTCTACAGAATGTACTGATGTCTTAATGTATGCTAATCCACAATTAGATGTTTGCCTGATATTTTTGCTCTATTCCTCATCATAAATGTGGGTTAACGCAGAATCTGTTCTACTATTTTTATTAATTCAAAAGTACATTGTTTAAAATGCTTAATATTGGGAGGGGGATTGGCAGCTGTGAGAATGTTGCATAATGTATGGATGTTTAATGTATACTAATACAAACCCTGTTATGCTAGCACTGTGTACACCAGCAATATTTTTAACTATCCCTGCTGCTGTAACTTTGTTCTATGATTTTTTGTATCTGTAGTTATTGTGTTGAGAGGTTGGGAGCATGGTTAGGGTCTCTGAGAATGTTGCAGCTGTATTTGTCTTGTGTATTTGTGCTGTGTGTGGGAGTCAGTGTCGGTGTCTTTGAGTACCTCTGTGGGACTGGCTATCTTGATGCGGTACAGAGGCTTGTCATAAAGTAACAACATTGCTAGTAAATGCCAGCCAGTCATAGCTCTCAATCTCTTAACACAAAAAAAAAAAATCTAGACAAAGCCAAAGATAATGGGGGATAGCCCCAAAAATCGGGACACAGTTTAAATATTGCTCATAAACTTTTGCTAGAATAACAGATCTTGTGTCACTATGTATTTTCTGAAGGATATGAAGTCAAACTCAAATGCCTGTGATTATTTAGTGAAATCAGCCCTCACTGATTTGCCACAAAAAATCCCAAAAAAAACCTACAAATTTTCAGGAACAGACCAAAAATGAGTAAAATCTGGACATTCTGTGAAAATCTGGGCAGTTGGGGAGTATGCAGTCAGTGTGAGTGCATCTCTGAGAGGATACCTTGCTGTAGTTGAAGAGTTTGTCATACTGTATTATTGGTACTAAATGTCGATCAGTATGTGCATACACCTCTATGAGTGGCTACCTTGTTGTGGTAGAGGGGCTTGTCAAAATGTAACATTGGTACTAAATGCCAATCAGTTTGTGTACCTTGGCACACCAGTTCTTAATGATCTGAATGTAGTAACACTATAATGAGCATAAAATGGTGCTGGATGAGCTTGACAGGGAAGTAACAGCAATGTGGTGACTCTCTATATTCTTCTGAGTAGTGGCCCCAATGTGAAACTTGTGGGGGCCCCCAAAATGCTAGCACCGGCCCTGGACTTCCAGCAAGATTTTGTGTATTGGCATTGTAGTGCTTTCAGTTTTATTTCTTTGCATTGAACACCACTTTTGATTGTAAAATGGTTTATTCTGATGGCACACCTGTAGTGACTGATAAAATAATGAATAAAATGCTCTTACAAACTAAACATCTACACTGAAGTGTTAATAATGGAAGTAATTGAGAAGAGAATCCATTCACTGCAACTCCTAACAAAAACCCAAACTCTCATGCCTTGTCTGCCTGCAACTGTATGTTTACTTTACTTAATTGTCCTTAAGAGTGCATATGAATGCAGTCATTAAAAAAGAATTGGCCACACTTCACTGGGAACTACTCCTGCCTTCACCTTCCAAATTCTAAAATAAGGAGGAAACACCTGTTGAAGGACACAGTACTTCAATGGCTGCCAAGCTCAGTGTGAAGGCTGTGCATAAAGAGTATAAGTGCAGGCGCACTTAGGGAAAGCAGCAAGGACCCATGAACATTACCTAATTAAACACGCAGCTTCAATATGGGTTATTCATGGAATAAGTAAGGCATCTGCAAATCCTGCTGGAAATCTTAACACATTTAGAGCTCTTCACAGAACTGTTCACCTTTGAAATTATTCCTCTGGGAAAATAATTTTGATCACAGGTGTCTATATAAAACAGTGCCATGTCTGATCTAAACAACACAGTGAATGTCAAGTAGGCATAACAAAGGCTCTACAATATATGCAGTGGACAACGAGGATGATCTAGAACTAAACAGAATCAGCAACATAATTAATGCAATGCATAAATACTTGTATAAGTAAGTTACGACAAGTATATTTAAAGCCTGAACTAGTGAGTATTTGTGTAAGACACTTGGCGAACTAGCTACCTTTTCAGCAAAGGATCATTCCTCAGGTTTGTTCCCATAAGAGATGCTGCTAGGCCACTGTTACATTTTGTGTAATAAAAGCAATAAGGTAGTATTCCTTTTGTATGACTATAGCTTAAGCTGCTTCAAACTTATTTTGAAAGGGTACACCAACAGTCACCAGCTGAACGTGTTATGAAGCCCAATATCATCATGTCAGTTATTCTGACCCCTGGATGGAATAATGTCATGTTTAGTAGTAAAACTGGGAGACCACAGCGAGACAAAGCAGAGGACATGTTGTCAGAGTAGAGCACCTGCTTTACAGATAGTCCAAATGTATATTCATTTTGACAGCTTTGTTTGCATGAACACAGAAAGTTGTTCCGTCATCTGATGTAAGTTATCTGACCTAATCTTTTCTGTCTTGGAACTAAGACAAAACAGCTTTGGGACTTTTGTTTCTCATCTGTGGGAATAAAATGGCTGCTGTTAACAACAAGCATTTCACAGTGATGGTTCATTTTATCTTAAGGGTCAGTGCCTAATGCAGGCAGCTAACTGCTGCTAGTAACAGTCATTACTAGGCTGGCTATTTATTTTTATTTCTTGCTTAGACGATATGGCGAAATTCTGAACATTAGACTGTTACTGGTTTGAAGAAGTAGCTTCATAGTTCCTCCTTCACATGCTTATGTATTTGCAAAACCTATGTTGGTGCAATAAACGTTAATACATCATATCAGTGTCTTTGTGTTTTCATTATTCACTGAGCTGTTTGCACATGTGCAAAAAAAAATGAAACAAAAATAAGGCATAGTGTGAATCAAAGGTCTGACCCTGGAAATTACAGTCATAAAAGCAGAATATTATTACTTTTTTGTCTGTTACTGGTGAATTTTATCGTTATATGAGAACATATCTGAGGAGGAACTGATTACCAAATGATTGAAAAACAAACTCAAATACGAACAAAGTAGATCTCAATAGGTAACCTAACAATACATAATTGCAGTCTTAGAATGAATCAGAGAGATTATGTGTTTCAAAAGCTAGTTCTAAAATGTCATGAGATGGGTAAAGGGAGAGGAGGCTGAGGTATAGCATTGGTGCCAACTTCACACTTCTTAAGACAGAAGTGGCAAACTTCTTGACACCCATGCAGACGGACAATAGAGGTATGACTGCTGAATCCTACACAAATGCACTTTATAAGCACTTACACGAGTGCATGAATCATGCTATCCCTAACAACCCAGATGCTATCCTCCAAAAAAAACAAGCAAATCTGGTGGTCCTCTGCCATAAACAAACTTTACAACAGAAGAAAGAAACTATTGCAAAAAAGAGTAAAATCCCATGACTGGATGAACTCCCTGGTCATCCTCAGTAAGAAGATGAGATCCCTCATAAAATCCTCCAAAGCTAGTTATGAAAACAAAATTGCCACTGACTCTAAAGACAAGAACAAAGCATTCTATAGCTATGTCAAGAATCTCAATGGCAACACTCAGTTCTGCTCTGAGTTATAGCACAATGGCACTAAATATACAGAACCAACTGATATTGCCAACATCCTGGCAGATAGGTTCAGTGCTAACTTTACCCCCCTCTCACCCCCTAGAGGGCCCATCTCTATACCGGAAGAATGCAAAGTTCCTGTAATCACGGCTGCACAGGTAAAAAACAAACTCTCCAAAGCCAAGAACACAGCATCCATGGGAACTGACAATATCTCAGGCTGCATTCTACACGAACTACAGAATGAACTGGCACCCTACCTAAGTACCATGTTCAATCATAGCCTCACCTCAGGCTTGTTCATATATATGATTTGTGTATGAGTGATTGTGAGTGTCTTGTGATAGACTAGTATTCCATGCAGTATTAGTTTGTCTGTTTTGCATCCAATGAGTGCCAAGATAGATGCTGACTCCCGTACAACTTTAAAGAACATAAAATATTTTAAGCTATTTTTTTTACCCACACTGCCTGACAGTCATCAACCCTTTCCTAACTATCTGATTAATTTGTTCTCCATCACTGGGACAAGAATAGTCTGAGAGAATCCATCATCCAGGCAGCCATCATGTGTAGTTCAGTTTTACTTGCTGGCTCTAACCCTCAACATGTACTTAGCAACGGACTGAGGAAGATCATGTAATGGGCTGACTAAGGATGCTGTTCCTCACTTCCACAAGGACTATTCACTCCATGTAGCCCTGGCCCTCTGCAGAAGGCTGAGCAGATGTTCCCCCAGTCATTAGGGAATGTGAACTGAGATAGTGTGTCCTTGAATGTGTGCAACCCTTCACACCCCACTAAGGTAAGTAGGCTACACCTTTTCAGACTTCCACCCCTCCCTGCCTGGCTCCACCAGTGCTGAAGTTGCTGATTGAACTCAGGTCACTTGGATCATAGTATGGGTACCATTCTTTTGTGCCATGGAGATAGGTGGATACAGCTACAGGAGAATGAATGAATACATAATATTTGCAGTTCTTCCTTATAATATACCTTTATATTACCTTTCCTCATGTATTGTCAATACCTTGGCTCATTGTTGAGTAATGTCCTGTTAACTGTACCACTTGCCTTATTAATAAATGAAGAAAAGAAAAATTAACAGAGGTGGCATTGCAGTATAAGAGACTAGGTTTAGTAATGAGAGAGAGTAGTAAAGGAAATGTGAGGAAAGAGAATACAGTGAACAGGTTTACTGTTTTCAGTTTACAATATAACCTTATGAGCTGGGTGCATCATGTCAAATAAGACAGAGACTTTGAATGATTTGTGGTCCGTATTTTTGCTCATGCATGTGCCATCACTAGTTTTACAGAAATGGGTAGTTGGACATAAGGATGCTCATTGAGGTATAAAGTGACTTTATTCCTACTTCCAATAGGAGCAGGAAATGTCTCAGAGAAGTGGGGCTAAAATTCTAAGAGGTAGAAATAACAGAAGAAAGATATGTGAGTGACTGTGGGGTGAATGAAGAGGACAACTATTTGCATGATGTGGTCTTCCAGGCTTGTCATTCTTATCTTATCATTGTGTATCTTGTTAAAAAAATAAACAAAAAACAGTTTTTGAATGGTAAAGTTCTCCATTTAACTGTGTATTCTTGTGCTTACCTTGTCTCCTGACACCATTATCTTCAGTTTCTGCACTGGTCCCACTGAGGGTACAAACCTTCCTGGTTTCTGTCCTGCTTATGTCAATTAATAACAGGGATCCCTGATAATATTGCTTTAACTTCTGACTCCTTGTGCCCCTACCCCCTCCCACCAGGGTTCTGACTTACTTTTTCAGTTGAATAATGGTAACTTCTCCCCATCCTCTGCAGTGCTTATTTTATGGAAGTTCTTCTTTTTCTTTTTTGTTTTGAGGGCACAAACCATCCAGATTAACCATTGATGCACTGACTAGTCCGCGGACCTCCCCAAACAAACAAACAAACAAACAATAGGATCATCACTAAAGCAGAAATCTTACTTGTTCTATTTTAAAATCATTCAAAAGATACAATGATCACAGAGCCCTCTATTGCTAGGAAAGCCAAAGGCATTTGAAACTGAAGAAACTGCTCAGGGGTATTATTTTTAGCTTTCATAAAAGTACTCTGTACATATCTGCTCGATGACCTTGCCGTTCTTAAAATTTTCATATCTGATCAGTCATAAAACTGTCATGTGAATTTCTGCCTGTTCACCTACCCTCCACTGAACGTCTACTCCTCAGTTTAGATTAAAATATTGACTAATGCATGTGTCACTATATGAACTCATGACCTGCTTACCATATTTAGCAACATTCAGTTCCAAATGCAATTAATAAAGCTGGATAATTTTGCAATTCCATATCCAAGAATAGACAAGTAGGCAATGATGCTGATCTGAAGTAATGTGCAAACATTACAAGTCTTAGTTCTGTGATATTGCTAATCTCTAGACACCTTGTTAATGCTTTTTAAATTTTCAGCAAATAATATTTAATTACAGCTTGTTTGCTACATGATGCTGCCTAACAAGGTGTAAGACACATCAACCACAGTTTAAAGTTTTTCACAAATATTGCTTAATTTAAATTTTCTTGCTACACTTTTTGCTAACATTATTTATTTTCTGTTTTAAAATCTGTTGTTCTAGCAAATAACATGGTGTCAAGAACTGCATTAACATTGTAGTATCTTTTTTTCTTAAATGTCTGAAAATAAACTAATCTAATTTTGTGTTTTGTTGTTATTGTCATTTTGTCAGCTTGCTACATACTGCCTTATAGAAATGAATGTTTCTTGTTAAGAATTCATGTTGGAACTCACTCAGCAGCCCTTTCTTCCCAGGAACCTTGTAAGTCTTGAGGTGGCATTCGTATTCACTTTACTTATGTGTAGTGGTAATTTGCTGAGGCTGCAGTTAAGTGCAGCTTCTGTGTGGTTCATAGAGGCAGGCTGGGCTTTAGCCCAGGCTGTTTAGTAAGTTTAAGAAAAACGTATGCAAATGAGACAGTAATGAGATGCAGAAGAGGAATGCCTTAAATCTGTGAGACAAACTTATGTAAATGTGTTTTTTCTTGCTTGTTTGCAATTCATGGTCATTTTAATGGTCCTCTGTGCCATGCATATATACCTTATAAAAAGCAAAGTTGTACAGGTGCCCAGTGGAGCTCAATAGCTTAGAAGATACAGGTATAGGCAAATATTGACTATTTTAACTTTGCTGACTAAGAAATCCTTTACAAAATTAGAGTGAACAGGGATATTGTAAGAGTTTTAGTGAGTTTATACAGTCCACAAATGAGGACTGGAAGATGAATTGTCATCCTAGACCTGTGTACACCAGGGTATGTATAGCCCTTACTATATTTGCTCTGAGAACCTTGCAGAGACAAACAGAGGGCATGTTTGGTATTTCTGAAGCTTCTGCCTTGAGAATACATCAGCAGTTCCTCAACATACTCTTGGCACATGTTGGTCCATACAGTTATCTGTCAGTGTCACTTGTCACTGCAGGACCAAGTCAGAACTATGAGCCCATTCTATGAGATAGCACATTTTCCGGAGGTACTTGATGCTACTGATTGCACCCATGTTGCCATTAGGGCCCCATCTGGAGCACTGTGAGAACAGTACCAGAGCACAAAGTGCTACCATTCCATCAACTACCAGGTAATGTGTGATGCATAGGGGTGCACCACCAACATATTGGCTTAGGATCCGGGCAGTGCCCATCATTCCCACATCTGGCACACAAGCTCATTCCACTACTTCTTCCTGCATGGTAGGATACCCCATGGTCACCTCGTTAGCAAAGTGAAATGTTTTCCAATCATATTAATTTCTGTACTTATAATATGAAACTGTTTTTCCTAGTAGTAAATCTTACTTATTTTGTTATGTCCCCCCTTTTTTTCTTTTGCAGGTGATTCAGGCTCCCCACTTGAACCTTGGCTGATGTCACCAGTCTATAACCCCAAGGGACCTGCTGAAGAACACTTCAACACCACCCTGTCCCAGATATGGATTGTCAATGAGTGAGCATTTTGCCTGTTTAAAGCCCATTTCTTTGCCTGGATAAGTCGGGGTGCCCTTCAGTATCACCCTGTTATTGCATGCAGGATGTTTATCATGTGCTGAATTCTGCACAGCATGGTCATGTACTATTCTGGTGTCCAACTTCCCCATGGTGTCAATGCAGATCCTACTATTGTTCCTTCATCTAGTGATAAAACTGATGGTGGCCAGCCCATGGCAGTATCATGGGACCTCTTGCAAAAGCAAAGACACAGCATCTAGTCCACGATTATGGGTCATGTCATTCAAGTAGTGGTACCTTTACTGGGGTCTATATTAGAAGACTGAACGTTCATAATTTTGAGTGTTCTAATATCGACTCATTTTCAGCGAATGTTGAAAATATCGAAGAAACAGAAAACCAATTTTTTCCTAGGAAAAGAATTTGGTTGTCCATTTCTGTTGCTTCGGTATTTTCAGCACCGTGGTGGAAAGTTATGGGTCGGGTTCAGATAAGTGTGCGATTGTGTGGACGTGAGGGTTAGGGTGGGGTAAGTGAGTTAGGGTTAAGGCACGGGTGAGGTGACTGTGCGATAGTGATTGACCTTAGGGTTAGGGTTTGGGTTAAGTTAAGTGGATAGTTAGTGGTGTATGTATAGTTTAGTGCAGGGTTAGGTGTAAGAGTTTAGGTGTGTGTGTGTGGATTGCTGTTTGTTTGGTGTACTTGTGCTGTGTGTATGTGTTTTGGAACAGCAATTTTTTTCCCTAGGAAAAAATTCACTGTTCTGTATGTTCGATGTTTTAAATTTTCGATTTATAGGGTTCGATATTAGAGCACTCGAAATTTTGAATGTTCGGTGTTCTAGTATAGACTCCCTTTACTGTAATATCACATAGACTGAATGGAATTCATGTAGTGTTAGTTATGAACTATACTGTATGGTGCATGGCCTACTGTCACTGTACATCACATCATTTCATTATTATTTAAATAATTTTTTTTCTGCACAATTGATTGTTGTGTGTGTTTTATCTCCATTCTGATGCCTAACTGTCATCTGTCATCTGTACAGTTAATGGTAAAGGCATAAGGAGAAGTGCAATGACTCATTTAAGTATTATGCTTGTAAAGTTATTTGGAAGTACAGTTTTTGTATAGCAAGGATGGAGTAAGACTGTTCATTATCTGTCAGTTTTGCAGGCTGCATTGCAATAAGAAGAATAAAAGAATGCATATTGCTGCATGTACAGGAGAAATTTGTGTGCATAATGTTAGCAATTGCTTTGTAGTGCTTGATCAAATAAGACTACATATCAGATTAATTAGTTCTTTCATTGCTACCAATCCTGTGTGTAATCAGAACTAGTAAACAGTCATCATTTGAGCAGTGCTGAGGGTGAAGTGGCAACAGTGTTAGTTTCACTGTTTATTACAGTGGCAAATGCATGGTCCTATTTGTACATCATCCCTGCAGTACCCATTGAATACTATTTGAGATAATACTTTTTAGTAGCAAATTAAAGGACTGTCCCACAAATATTTTTTTTATTTTTCATTCAGCATAGTATCACCACAGTTTTCTACATGTTGTAGGCAGTTATGTTATTTACATCCATGCCCAAGTTTTATCCTTGTGGTCTGCAATGTAATTATGCACCCAAGGTGTCCTTCATAATGTCCCCTAATGATAGTGTAGGTGATGGTCCTAGTGATCATGAGTAATTACCTGCATGAGAGCTTGATGCTGAGTTACTGAGATACCATAATCTGCTAGATGCAGGAGAACTTCTACACTCACTGACTTGCCAGTGCTGCAGGACAGAGACCTCAACTGTGAGGTTCTACCACATGTTGTGGAAGACTGACATGTGTTTTTTGTGTTATGTCACCTCTACTTATTGTAGCACTGCCAAGAGAATCATGTAGGGTGTGACCTACTCTGCACCCTTGTGTTTGCAGACACTCACCTGTCCATGTCCAGGTATGCTTCCTATGTGAGTCAAATAAGTCTTTACCAGGGTATCCATGGAGGTGGACTTGGATGCTGTGTGTGCCACCATATTGCATATGATGGCATTGTCCCTGCCCTCTACCATTCCTTTGTACTGACAAAACTCTTCATGTATACTCTGCTGTACTCTAACCATCTCTACATCACTCTCTGTGGCAGGTGTTTGTGCCAGAATAATGTTTTAGCATATCTGTTGCCGGGCAGTCAGAGTCTTGCACTCTGGAGCTAGCTGTGACATATGCCTTCACCTGACACATCTTTGTACAGCTGTCACAGTGGGTAATACTAACAATGAGATGGTAGCATGTTCCTGAATATGCTCTTGTTGTTCACAAGAGACTGGGGATTAGCTATGTGATGTCCTCATTCTCTTGATTGTGTGAGCCTGTGTCACTGCTTGTGGAGTTATGTATTCATTGAGAGATGGGGGGGTCCTGCCAGTACATTTTGGGACTGTGTGCCACTGTCCTCTGGGTCATGTATTAAATAGGAGAATTATAGCATTACTGTTAATAGCCATTCTGCCATTCTGCAACTTCAGTCCGTTGTGATGGTAACACTGCAAGCATTTGGTTCTGGTGCTGAGCCTGTGAAGAAATAGGTAACAGTATATTGAGACCTTTGACAACCAAAAATTATTCATAGGTTCATAGGTAGGTACTAGGCTATTGGCCCTAGGGCCTATATAAGCCTAGCCAAAAAGGTATCCTGGCTCTCACCACCCAAGAAAATTATTCTCCTGTGCCACTGTCGAGCAGAGGCACAGAGGTGATCCCCGGGGTAAATTTCCTATTTCCATTCCAATCATCAAGATTTTTCTTAAAGAATGCTAATGTGGAGTTTTGTTTGATATAGATAGGTAGTTTGTTCCATTGTATGGGAAGTTTCTGGGACAGGAATCTATCCCTCCAGCATGTTCTGTTTATTGTGATGACAAGGTTTAGGTCCCTAGAGCATGTAGCTCAGGAGGATTGGGATTTCTTTAAGTGGAGCATGTCCAACAACTCTGGGTTTGACATAGCTTTGTATGTTAGGCAGAGATCACCTCTGAGTAGGCAATATGCGAAGGAGTAAAGCTGGAGTTTTTTGAGATGTTCTGTGTAGTGCATCTGTTTGAGGCCAGTAATCCTCATTGTGAGGTATTTCTGCGGCCTATCCAGTTGTTGTAGATGTCTTGTGAGGTACATACCAAAAGGGGCATTGTACTCTATAATGGGTCTAATGAGTGATGAGTAGAGGGGAACAATGACCTCTTTTTTCCTGGATGAGAAACCTTTTGTGATGAGGTGTGCCACATAGAAGGATTTCCTGACTACTGTGACAATGTGATTATCAAAGGAGAGACTACTGTCCACCTGTGTCTCAAGGTCTCTTATCACACTTTCAGTGTTAAGTAGACTAACACCTATATGGTAGCTCATGGGTACATAGATTTTACCAAAGGGGATGACAATCCAGTTTTTTGGCATTGAGCTTGAGGCCATGGCTTTAACACCAGGCATCTGTCTCAGTGAGGCCCTTTTGTAGGATGTCCACATCATTAGGAGTTTCAATTATGGCTCCTAGTTTGCAGTCATCTGTGAACTTCGTTAGCCAAAGACCTTCTGTGTTAGCCTGTACTTCAGAAATGTAGATACCAAACAGGAGAGGACCCAGGAATGAACCCTGTGGTACTCCACTTGTCACTGGTCTGAAGTCAGATTTGGAGTCTGCTGCTTTCACAGTGTAGGTTCTGTCAGTGAGCCATTTGGCAATCCATCTTGTAACATAGGGACTTATACCTAGTTTAGTAAGTTTATCTATAATTCCAGAATGTGGGATGGTGTCAAAAGCCTTGGCGAGATCTAGATAGGCTGTGTGAACCATCTTACCCTCGTCTATGGCTTTCTTGACTGCTTCAAAGTCTATCAGGTTTAGGAGGCATGATCTGCCTTTTACAAACCCAAACTGAGTGGGGTCCAGAGTTTGGAGATTACCAATGTCTTCATTTATAAGTTCCATGATGATACTTTCCATGGCCTTGCAGACCAGGCTCGTTAGGCTAATGGGGTGGTAGTTCCCAGGGTCCGTGTTGGCTCCCCCTTTGTAGAGTGGGATAACCGTCACTGTGCACCATTCAATGGGCACAAAGCCTAAGGTGAGGCTATGACTGAACATGGTGCTTAGGTGGGGTGCCAGTTCATTCTGTATTTCATGTAGAACACAGCCTGGGATGTTGTCAGGTCCCATGGATGCTGTGTTCCTGGCTTTGGAAAGTGCGTTTTTTACCTGTGCAGCCATGATTACAGGAACTTTGCATTCTTCCAGTATAGAGATGGGCCCTTTAGGGGGTGAGAGGGGAGTAAAGTTAGCACTGAACCTATCTGCCAGGATGTTGGCAATATCAGTTGGTTCTGTACATTTAGTGCCATTGTGCTGTAACTCAGAGCAGATCTGAGTGTTGTCATTTAGATTCTTGACATAACTATAGAATGCTTTGTGGTTGTCTAGAATCAGTGGCTATTTTGTTTTCGTAACTAGCTTTGGAGGATTTTATGCGGGATCTCATCTTCTTACTGAGGCTGACCAGGGAGTTCCTCCAATCATGGGATTTTACTCTTTATGTATAAACAGATGATACAGACACTTACTATGCAAACAGTATGAACATTTTTGCATGCCTGATGTAGATGAAGCACCTGGTTATAGAAAATGAAATGGATTACATATACATAGCTATCCAGGCAGTATATGGCTGCATTAAGTATTTTCATCATCTATGTACTAATTTTCTTGACTGCTACACTATGGCTGCTGCATTTTACAGAAACTACTGGTGTCCAAACCTCTTCTGATGATTCCTGTGCATCATGATCATCACCTCAAATGGAGAGAAGGTACTCCTCTTCAGGTGTTAATGGTTGCATTGTGGAAGGACACCAAGCAGTGCTGATGTGGGCTATTGCATTCTGCCTAGCTTTGCTCCTTGCATGTTAAACTTGGTCATTTGCTCTTTCCTTACACTGTGACAATGTGCGGTTCCTTCCTCCTACAACAATACATGCATACATACAAATATTTCAAGCATGGGCATTAATGCCCTTCTAGCTTGCCAATATACCAAAACAATTGTTCCCATAAGAAGTATCCAGGCTGTTCTTAAAAATATCTAAACTAGTACTTACTTTAATATAATTTGGTAGTCTGTTCCGTGCATCAGCTACTCTGTCAGAGAACCAATTAGTACACTTCTCATTCCTATAGAATCTTCTATACAGGTTATCTGATGATTCTCTAGTACTTTTTGTTAACCTTAAGCATTCCCAGAGGTAGGTGTCACTAAATGCCCTATATACCTGAATAAGATCTCCTCTCAGATATCTGTAAGAGACACTGTACAAGTTCAGATATTTCAGTCTTTCATAATAACTTTAATTTTCATATCCATGGATACCCTTGGTATATTTCCATTGTACTCTTTCCAGTTTACTCATGCTTGTTTTCTTATATGGTTTCTATACTGTTATTCCACACTCAAGTTTGGGTCTAATGTAACTAACAAACAATGACTTCATTATTTTTGATTTCCTAGACTTTATAAATCTTTTTATACAACCTATAGTTCTATAACTATCATTAACCAATTGGTTGATATGATTAGAAAAAATCATAGCTGAACCCATATACCAAGGTCCTTAAATGAGTCTACAGTTTCAATCACTGTGTGCTGTGTTAAAGATTCACCTTTCAATTGAAGCCAACCAAATCTCATATGCTTAGATTTTGATGTATTTATCAGCATATTATTCTCCTGTGTCAAAATGGTCAATTTAATCAAGTTATTTTGCAGACATGCCTTATCTGTAACACATGTAATCAGTTTACCCAATTTCAGGTCATCTGCATATAGACTGTAGAACACCTCAGATGAAAAAGTTTATTTATTTATTTACATTTGTTTACCAGGAAATTCTGACTGGACGTAGGTCCTTTTTCAGCAGATGCCCAGGGAGAAAAGCTCCACATCATGTACATGATAGAGATACAAAGTTGCAGCAATAGTAAACATAACAGGTTGTTGGCTTTAATACAATAACAAGATATTGATTATCAACAGTATATACAGAAAATGTTGCAATTTAAGATAGTTTCTTTTCATTTATAATATTAGTAACAAAGTTGTTATACAAGATGTTAAAGCATGTAAAGACAATTAGCTATTTCTGACTTTAGTTAGGTCTGAAAGATACAATCTAAACAAGTAATAGCCTAGGACAGAGCCCTTGGGACACCCTGACTGTATCCAAGGATTTCACCTGTCTAGTTGCTAATGATGCTGGCCACTACTTGATTCCATGCCTCAGCTGTCTCTGCCTGCTTTGGCCCCCTTTTTCCAAACAGATGGTTCCCATATGTTCGGAGAACATCTTTTAGGATGTGGTTCTCTTCAGGTCTGAAGTTGTCTCCCTTGTGTCCTGATCCTTGCTGCTGCAGCATATTATAACCTGAAAGCATTAAATGAGGGTAACAATTAAATGAGACTTACACACAACACCAACACTGCAAAAGTTCAGTAGTGGATATTGCAAAATTTTATTGAGTTGTATTTTGATTGTCCTCAGTTATTCTTTACAACCTTAACCATGATAATTCACTTTATGTTTCTCTTGCCCTACTTTCCTATAACTGTTATCAATGAAAATAAAGCCCAGAATGTACGATATACATGTACACAGCTATCAAAATTTGCCACCTTACCCTTTTCCACTCCTGAAACTCTTAATAATGTAAAAAATAAATCATATACACAATACCTTAATACATGCTGTTGGTAAATTGATCTTACACAATTATACCAATCTTGGTGGTTTTCCAATAATTTCCTTAGTAATAACCTTGTTAATAATTCCTTTCAATTTTGTTTGCACTTTCCACTGACAGTCAATGATAGCACAGTTAAATATGGTGGACTTAAGCCTTTTGGTGTGAACTCGGGCTAGTTTACAAGTTTCCTATACAAATCAAGCTCAGCCAAGCTGAGATCTATGACTTGCATCATTGCACAAGTGTGTATCTGTTTCAGTAGGTATAAAATTAGTTTCTTGTGTGTAGCCTGTACTGAATGGTGTTGAATAGTGCTGAGCATGGGAATACAAAAACTATGCCATACCTTTGGGATAAGTATGTAGCATATTAACAGTTAGAAGAACTTTATTCTAGCCTACTACTGCTGGCTCCCTAGAGCCATACAGCACCTTAAATATTATTATCAAAGATGTATCTGAAAAGGGACCCCAAAAAAATGGAAAGTTTATTAATGAAGTGCACCAACATCATTAAGAATGACTACATCATAAAAACACAGATTATATTGCAAACCTTAAGGCCATATTGTCATAAGTGCTTAGCTTACCCAAAAAATGAAATTCTGGCATCCTGTTTAGTAGATTCATGTGTATAGAAATGCGACCGTTCCAACACATCTGCCAAATATTTTTCATGCACACCACAAAAGAAACAAAAGCGCTGATGTTGATGCTGATATTAGTTTCATAGGTACTACCCCTTTATGGATGCAGGGATTGGTCATACTGAGGGTCACACCTCAGATGGTACAGTCCACAACCCCTTATCACCTGTCATTCACATACATGATTCACTAACACTAAGTAGGAATTGTATGCTTTACTGATTGTTGAAAATATATTAACTCAGGAAAACATAGGTAAGCAGTACTCAACATACTGCAAATTATAATAGTCAGGTATAGCTTCTTGTTAAAGTTAACAGCCTTTAAGGAACTGTACCTTTGTCATTATAAGCAATGCAATGAGAGGTAACCTTTCCCCCACTACTTCTCCGACACATTGGTGCCTCTCAATGTAACAAATCAAAGGAACACAGTATATCCTGTAACCATTTCTTATACCAAAACATAAGAATATTAGAAAAGATAAGAATAAGCAGAGCAGCCATAACTACTAGCAAGGTTTACTGTATTGTTTAGTTAATTAATGCATCCATTGTATCACATCTACTATAAAATGTCTGTTAGAAAAATATATTCCACAACTGTGCATACCCATATAGCACAAGTAAACAAGCATGCATTCTGTTTTGTGTTATATCTATAGCTGATAAGGAGCACAAGTATAATAAAGAACAGTCTCAGAGAAGACTAAAAAGTTTGACAGAAGATGGTCATTAGTATTAGTCATTTAATTAAAGCAATATAAAAAAGACAATCATGCATTATAAGTTCTATTTTGTAGTACAACCCAAAAAAAAAAAACAGGAAAGCACTGCATTTCAGGTTTTGCTGAACTTTCTCACATATGGAACCACAGAAAAGCGTCACAAGTCCAATAATCTCAGGGAAGTGATGCCTAAAAATCTACCAAAAATTATTTAAAAAAATGACCAGATAGCTCAACCTCACATAAAATAACTTTAATGTATAAAGTTAAAACTCCAATAAAGGTTAAGTGCTTTCATGAATAATGACATCATTAGAACCATTGAATGGATATTGAAAGTTCAACGGTGAATAAAAAGCATTTCTGAAAACACTCTCCCATTATTTATCCAATCAAATATTAAAAAGATTATACAAACACTAATTATAAGCGATAAAAAGACCTATCACATATTAAAAGGATATGAAAACACCCCCCCCCCCAGTTGTTCAACCAATACAAAGCTGAAAAAGCCTTTTATAATTACCAGTCCTGTTCTGCAGATAAAAAAACAATTAAAGGGTAGAAATAGCAAAGTCTACCAATATGCTATGAGATAATATGAACAGAATGAATGAACTGTGAGACTAATAAATATTGAATCTACAATCTTGTAGCTCTGTTTTATAATTCAATGAAAATAGATACAGATTCATTAAGACTGGGCTGGTTAGTGGCATCTAATCTTAATTGCCAAATCATTTCACAATGTAACAAATAAATCTGATATTGTTAATCCTCGTCCACTTCCTTATGTATGGGTTACGGTTCTGATATCGGAACCGAGCCTGCCATATACCAAGCTCACGCCAGCTATAAACTCTTGAACTAAGCAATCTCTTACCCACAATCCCCCTCTCCCTGTTACCCCAGATTTCGTTTGCTGCGTCGCCATCAGGTCGTGTCAGGTTGTTGTTCTTGAGCTAACTGAAACCGTTTTTTGTCCTTTTATTTCAAAATAAGGACTTTTTCTCTCAGAAAAGTTGATTTTCTGATCTCTCTTACCTTATCACATTTAGCGACTCCCTTTTCTTTCAGTTTTCTAAAACTTTTTTAGTTACTTTCACCCTTTTTATCTAATGTAAGATATCAGTTGATTACCATAGTTGGTAGATAGCCTTTCCTTTCTTTTCTTCGAGTAATTTTGTGTTTTTGTATTATTGTTGATATTTGCCTTTCCTTTAACATGACAGATAAAAAAGGTAGTACTGGTTTTAAAAGATGTTATGATTGTGGACATAAAATACCTACTTCAGATGCACATTCTTTGTGTGTTTTCTGTTTAGGTGCGCCTCACTTAACTGTTGACCCACCCTGTGGGATTTGTAAGAATTTTTCCAACAGGACATTGATAGAGAGGAAAAATAAACTTTAGCTGAAAGGGTTACTAAAGTCTCCCTTTTCAGAGGCTATTTCTGGGCCAGGGGCCTCAACCCCTCCAAGATCCCATAAAAAGAAGCCTGAGGATGCTTCTAAGGCCAAATCTCTTCCTTCATCCCCGGCTGGGGACTCTCATCAACCAAGAAAGAAAGCAAAGATTTCTGCTTCGGATCTGACTTTCTCGGATCTGACATCTTCGGCGCCTAGATCTTCAGCTACAAAAAAGTCCTCGGCACCACCCATGTCTATGGCACCGATGTCCTTTGCTGTACTGGAACCGAGGGGCCCCTCAGTTCAGACTTTTTTACCAGCACCGACCTCACAGTTGGCGCAGACCACCATTGTTTCGGAACTGACAGCTCAGTCCTTGTTTACTATTTTATCAGTTCCAACCTCGGCACCGACAACTACTTCGGCACTGACCTTTTCATCGGTGCAGACCATTACATCGGCACCGATGACTTCCTCGGTGCAGACACCTGTAGTGCAGTCCTTTATGGGACCGTTGTTTTTGGTGCAGTCTACTGAGCTGGGCACCAACCTGCCCTCATCTCTAGATAGACCTGTTTCCCCCTCAGCTGATTCTGTGAGATCTACCAGAAGCCTCTCCCAACATGACATATTGCGACTTGTGGATCAAGCGCTTTTGGACAGAGGAATTCCACATCTCAAGACCTATCCTTCTCCCTTGAAATCTATTGACATAGCACAGTCTTCCCCCTCTACGTTTCCCTTTATGGATCTCTCTAAGGATCCGCAGTTGCCTTCATGGCAGAAACATTTTGCTACGACCCAGGATTTGACTTTTCTCAGCCGTCTGGGACTCCCAGTCGGCAGGCTGGATCACTTAGGGGAGAGGTGAATTCCTCCTTGGGCACTCACCCCTCTTCTAGTGGACCTGCCTTCCAAGTCATGGAGAAGGCCTTGGCATCTACCGCTGATACTGTGCTTACTATCTCACCATCCTCCTCTGGACCACTGTATACACAGGTCGCTTCTAGTGGACAGCGGGCGCAGAGGTCTCAGGATATATTCTCACAGGATACCTCCTTGATGTTGTCTTCCCCAGCGTCTCCCTCTGAGGAAGTTCATCAGAAATCCTTGTGCAAGAGGAAGCATATGGACTCTACTGAGGAGTCTCTCACTGAAGACACAGACTTTGATGATGGGGAAGGGTCCCGTCATTCACCTTCTGACGTATCCTTCAGTGATATCCTAGAAATCCTTAAACAGAGAGGTGAATGGCAGTCCTCTAACCCAACTTCTGAGGAGTCTGTGTTCCTGCAGGCTTTTCGCGCCCGGCCCCCTACCTCCTGGGTTACCCCACCTGCAGATGAACTGGTCTGGCTCATTGTGCAGCATGCATGGAAGACCCCTGATACTGTTGAGGCCATTCCCTGGAGGTCAGACAAAATCTTGTCCCCCCCTGCTTCTGAACCTCATTGATTAAAGGTCTCCCTGTAGATGGTGGTGGCAGCCTCAACTAAGAAAGACCTGGCAGAAGAGGAAAGCCAGACTGTCCATCTGCCCAACAAAGAGTTCAGGGCATTGGATAGGATAGGGAAGCGCACCTTTGCATCAGTGACCTTTGCTATCAGGTCCCTGAATTATATGGCACACTTCACCAGACTTCAAAGAGACCTAGTATCTGAGCTGTCTGAAACTTTGGCAGGTGCCATGTCTGATGAGGTCCGTGACAAAGTGGCCTCTCAGCTGGCCACTATTGAATCGATTTCAAACTCCTCCATGCGCTTGGTGTCCCACACATCAGAAGGAGCAGCTAGAGCAGTGAGTTCAGGCATTGTTTTGAGACGACATGCCTGGATGCGCTTGTGTAATTTCGCAGAACCCTTCAAGGCTTCCTTTCTCAATGCTCCCATTGAGTCCTCCTCCTTGTTTGGACCCAAAGGCAAAACTACATTGGCCAGGTGTGAACAGGATGGTAAGACCCTGTCTGCCATAGGTGTCCATTATTCTTCCCCCCAACATGCTTTTTCCAGAAACCAAAAGAGAGGGATGATGTGGTACAGAAAATCTCAGGGTCCTTTCCGTGACACACAGGCCTATTTTTCCCCTAGAGGCAGAGGGGGAAACTCACAAGGAAGACGCCCCTTTCGGGGCAGAGGGGGTCCAAGTAATCAGGGTTCCAGAGATTCCTTCTCCAGGCAATCCTACCAGTGCTCCTGAAGAGCGGCCCAACCCCTTTCCTCTGGAAGTGGTTGGGGGACATTTCTCTTTGTACCCTTCTGCCTGGCTAACCATTACCAACGATTCTTGGGTACAAAGGATAATAACCAGAGGTTGCAAGATCCCCTTCAAACTTTGTCCTGTCCCTCCATCAAGGTTTCCCGATGTTTCACCCAGTCAAAGGGAAGAAGCAGCTCTAGAGATTACAAAGCTGCTAAACAAAAGAGTCATCCAAGTAGTCCCAACAGACCAGATAGAATCCGGATTCTACTCAAGACTATTTTTGGTGCCAAAGAAAACCGGGGACAGGAGACCAATTTTGGATCTCAGTGTGCTAAACAAATTTGTGAGTGTGCAAACATTTTGGATGGTCACTATACAGTCTATCATTCCTCTCTTGGAAAAAGACTATTGGATGTGTTCGATAGATCTTCAGGATGCATACTACCACATAAAGGTGGACAGACCATCAAGAAGATTCCTGCACTTCTTTGCGGGAACCAGTCATTACCAGCTCAGAGTACTGCCCTTTGCACTCTCTACAGCCCCCAGAGTGTTTACAAAGTGCATGGCAGTTGTCACAGCTCACCTGCAACTTCAAGGTTTTCAGGATTTTCCATATCTAGACAACTGGCTCCTCTCCGCCCCCACCAGACAGCTATTGGAGGAAGCCCTGGTATACTCTCTCAATACTATCAAAAAGTTGGACATAACAATAAACTGGCAGAAATCCAATCTCACCCCTTCTCAGTCCACAGAATTCATAGGGGTCATTTTGGACTCACAAACTTGCAGAGCATCCATACTGGAACACAGAATATCAAGAATCAGACAGCAACTGTTATCAGCTCTCTCAGTGGAAAAGTCCACAGCTCACTCGATCCAGCAGCTGTTGGGCTCCATGGCAGCTTGCATCACCATTGTCCCCTTAGCCAGGTTTCACATGAGGCTTCTACAATGGCTACTGCTCACCCAATGGTATCCCTTTCAGCTTCCCCTTTCAGCCAAGATTCACATAACTCAGAGATGCAAACAAGATCTAAAGTGGTGGTTGAACCACAACCCATCACAATGGTCTCGCCCCTACTCCCCTCAGCAGCCCAAGGCTTCAGTGACCACGGACGCCTCCCTGATGGGGTGGGGAGGGCTATGTCAGGGTCAGACAGTCCAAGGCACTTGATCCAAAGTGGAGGCCCATCTGCATATAAATGTTTTAGAGCTGAGAGCGGTGCTTCTGGCGTTGCAGGCATTCCATCCCTTGCTGCTGTCAGGGACAATTGCGATACAATCAGACAACATGGCAGTAGTCTGGTACATCAACAAACAGGGTGGAACCAAATCCTACCCTCTCTGTCGAGAGGCCATGAGGATATGGCAATGGGCGATAGCTACCAACCGCTTTCTTCTAGCAATGCACATTCCCGGGAGTTCCAACGTGATAGCAGACAGACTCAGCAGGTGCATTCTTCAACCACACGAGTCTCTCATAATGGAGGAGATCTACCATTGGGGCCATCCGTGCTGCGACCTCTTTGCATCCCTGACCAACTTCAAATGCAGCAACTACTTTGCCCTTATTCCCTCTCTGGGACAGCCACCCAGGGATGCTCTAGTTCACGATTGGCCCTCGGGTCTTCTTTATGCCTTCCCACCCACTCCCCTCATTCCCCAGTTTCTGAAGAAAGCCCGTCGATTGAAGAGCAAAGTGATCCTTATTGCTCCATATTGTTCTCATCAGATTTGGTTCCCCTTTCTGTGGCCTCACCTACTAGATCAACCATGGATTCTTCATCCAACCTCGGAGTTGATCTCCCATCCGCAGAATCTGATTCACCCCAACATGCACAGTCTGAAGCTTACAGCTTGGCTCCTCCAATTCCCTTGATTGCCAGGCAAAACGATCTTCCCTCACAAGTACGGGACATTCTTATTGCATCTCATAAGCCCTCCACTAGAATGACTTATCTAGGCAAATGGAAAAGATTTACCTGTTGGCTGAAAGATAAGGAAATTGATCCCTTTTCAGCACCGGTGTCGATGGTACTCGAATATCTAACCACCCTATTTCAATCGGGGCTGTCAGCATCTACCATTAGAGTACATTTGGCTGTGATCTCTAATTTCCACGAGAATGTCCAAGACTCCTCCCTCATGTCTTACAAGTTATGTAAAGCCTTCATAAAGGGTGTGAATCATCTGAAACCCCCTTTCAGGGAACCTCTTCAACCTTGGGATTTATCTTTAGTTCTTCAAGCTCTGACATTGCCCCCTTTTGAACCAGCTGCTTCATGCAACCTCAAATATCTGTCGTGGAAGACCTTGTTTTTGGTTACTATTACTTCTGCCAGACATATCTCTGAGCTTTAGGCCCTATGTACAAAGAGTCCATAGTTGATTTTTCATCCAGACAGGGTATCCTTAAGAACTAACCCTTCCTTCTTGCCAAAAGTCATTTCTGAAATGTCTATTAATCAGACCATAGAATTGCCAGTGTTTTTTCCTGATCATTCTAATGAGGAAGAGTACTGCCTACATACCCTAGACGTACACAGACAACTCCGATTCTATTTGCAAAGGACTAAATTATTCCGTAAATCAGACCTGTTATTCTTGGCTTTTTCTGGATCTAGATTAGGTTTGCTGTTGCTAAGGTCACATTGGCTAGATGGTTAAAAGACACTGTGACCCGTATTTATTCGGTACACAATACTTCTTTGCCAACTACCATCAAGGCTCTTTCGACAAGGTCAGTGGCAACTTCTGCTGCCTTCCATGCCAGAGCTTCTTTACATGACATCTGTGCAGCTGCAACTTGGGCCACTCCTCATACGTTTATCAATCATTACAAGTTGGACTTGGCCTCCAGGGGAAGAGCATCTTTTGGTTCTATGGTGCTCAGGAATGTCCTTCCATGAAAGCCTCCCAGGAATAGAGGCAGCTGGGGACTCTGTCCCATATGTAAGGAAGTGGACGAGGATTAACAATATCAGATAAAGAAGGTATGTCTTACCATAACGTTCCATCTGTATTGTTGATCCTCGTCCACTCATTACGACCCTCCCTCCTTCCCCCTCCTATGGCTTCTAGTGGATCTCACCATCCTTCTCTTTAGGTCATTTGACCAGAGATAGCATCTACCTTTTTCTGACTTGCAAACTCAATCTGAGGTAAAAGGGAGAGGGGGATTATGGGTAAGAGACTGCTTAGCTCGAGAGTTTATCACTGGCGTGAGCTTGGTATATGGCCGGCTCGGTTCCGATATCGGAACCGTATCCCATACGTTATGAGTGGATGAGGATCAACAATACAGATGGAACATGATGGTAAGACATAACTTCTTTTTCTTCCAGTCACCGGTCAAAGCATTCCATTTAACTTGTTTCAATACCCTGAATTTAAACCTTACAAAATGACTACACATTAAAACATGTCTCACCAGTGTGCTTTTGCTGTATTTTCTAAGAATACTATAGGTATGCTATGAAAAGTGAGTTTAATTTCCAAGACTATAAATAAAATTAATTCCACTGTCAAAGTTTAGTACCAAAATATTACAACACAAGTCATTTTGAAATGTGCAATCTAAGCAAATAAGCAAAGCAGCCAAATTCATTAAAGCCTACATGGTCTGTTTACACTGTGCGAGTGTCATGGAGTAGCACACAGTTTTAGAGTCAGTAAGCAGCTCTACACATTGTGTAGAGCTGTTTAAACAAGGTAAACATCAATGCTTGCAAATTATAGCATAAGCAGCTGATTTGTGTGCTACTTAACCAATCCAAGATGAAGGAGCTATTCAAGAAGATATAAAGCAACCATGTAGACTCAGTGCTAGTGTCATGGAGTAGCACATTGTTTTAGAGTCAGTAAGCAGCTCTACAGGTTGTGTAGAGCTGTATAAACAAGGTAAACACCAATGCTTGCAAATTATGCATAAGCAGCTGATTTGTGTGCTACTTAACCAATCCAAGATGAAGGTGCCATTCAAGAAGCTATAAAGCAACCATGTAGACTCAGTGCTAGATTTCCCTGCAAATTCCAAAACCTGTTGGAATACAGCCATGGTAACTACGCTATATGGAAAGAATGTTAGGGGCTGATGTTACTTTAAATCAGTCTTTATGTGCAACAAGCTGAAGTCTATGCTGCTGCTGCTAATAGGCGAAGGCCAAGAAGGAGAAGAGTTTTCAGACCCCAAGTAACTTATCACAACCTACATGATCTGGAAATTGTAAAGCACTATAGGGTGGATACAGCCACAATACAGGAACTCTGCAGCTTCTGGTGGCCTCAACTCAGAGCCAGGGGAAACTGAGAGGAACCCATCCCAGCTGAGACAAAGGTATTCATAGCACTTAGATTCTTAAATACAGGTATCTTTAAGAGACCAACAGGGGGCATACTAGGGGTGTCACAGGCATCAGCATTCGGGATCCTTCATCAGTTCTTGAAAGCTAGGCTCCAACATGCCAGTGACCATGTATATTTTTCCTGTAATCCTGAGGATTGGTCCAGAAATATGCAGGAGTTCTACCATGTAGCACACTGCCCTGAAATAATGGGTGCCATAGATTGCACACATATAGAAATTAAGGCACCACCCAGGGAATAGGGAGGCTCTACATTAATAGCAAGGGCTATCATTGTGTTAACTGCCAAGTTGTGTGTAATGTGAAGAGAATCATCTTGAATGTGTGTGTTGGCAACCCTGGCAGTTACCACAATTCACATATCTGGCACACCTTCCAAATGTATCAGATATTTGTTAGGGAGAATATCCCACAGGGTCATTTACTGGGGGATGCAGGTTATGCACTGGAACCATGGCTGATGACACCCATCAGAAACACACAAATAACTGCTGAACAATGCCATAGTGAGGCACACTCTCAAGCCACAAATATCATTGAGCATGTGTTCGGGTTGCTGAAGTCTCAGTTCTGGTGCCTAGATACATCTGGGGGAGCTCTGCAGTACAATCCATGGACAGGTACTTAAATATTCACAGTATGTGCCATACAACACAACATCATGCTGAGAAAACAACTTCAGCAGGATCAGCAAGGGGATGAAGCACACATCCCATCACCAATGTCAGGGTCACCACATCCACACGCAGATGAGGAGTCAGAGGGAGAAACAGCAGCTGCTGTGGGGGTAGGCAGATGTAGGAGTGCTCAATATGCTCTTGCATTGGCTAAGAGACAATGCATGGCATACTTAGTCACCACCAAAGGGCCTAAAACCTTTCTCCTACACACATACGTATACTAACATTGATGCCAGACAATTCTCAAAACCTTTACATACCCATGAATTGGCTGTGTACTGTTTGCATCAGAGAGAATAAGGTCTCAACTAAAACTGTTGCAACTGCTAGATTTACAAGGTAAGTGTTGAACCCGGAGTGTTTTGCGTAATAATATGAATTACTGGCATAGCCTTGAATTTTGTTACTTGGTAGTTTAAGCAAATAAAAGGTGAGTGATTTGTACAGAAATTACCTTAACGCGTGACAGCAGAGAACTGTTTGAGTTATATGTGACCATTATTAAGAAGTAGGCCTCAGGCATCACAGATGCACACAGTCATACCTCTCAAAGGTAGTGATGGTCACTGCATACCCTCAGTTTAGCACTATATGTTTGTACTGGAAAATCATTAAAGAGAGAAGTTAGAAAGTAATGATACACATCACAGTTTCAGACTTCACAACCCTCACAAGATCATTAACAATAAAGATGGAAAATTTTAATGCTATCAACTGTCTAACTTTCTAAGACCAATGTAAGTCAAAGGTGCAATTACCAGTTCAACATCACAAATGCAGATATACTAACACTAAGTCAGCTATGTGCCCAGAGCATCAGACACACGGCTTATGTATCCTTGGATCGAAAAGATACAAAACAGGGATATAGCACAGTTATTATCACTTGCACAGGGTGTTGTGTGAGGAGCCAGGAAGCCAAGGCTGACACAAAAGGTCGGTGAGTGTGTGTGAATAAGAAAGAAAAACAAATGGCCAGTGAGACAAAATGAGTTTTAAGTTGCACGGGTGGGCCATGTAACTGTTGTTTGTATGTGTGTGTCTGCAGAGGTCCTCCAGGTGAAATTGGTGTATGAGTGTCTTTATGAACACAGCCAAGCTCTGTGCTAGCTCTACATCTTGGTATGTTAGACAGGTGTGAGCTGTGCATGTTAGAGGTGGCAGTTCATCGTTGTCATCCCCAACCATGAGAACAGGCTCTGCCAGGAGTTGCACTGGCACATCCACACACATGGGCAGAAGCACTGCTACTACAAGAACATGACTGATGTCTGCTGGATGAGCTCTCCTCATGAATATGCTCTGGACCATTACTCCATGGCCTGCCATATCTGGGTGTGGACAGCACACCCTCTAATGAAGCAGAAGTACTGCTACTATGGGAGTGTGATCAGACATTGCCACATAGGCTAACAACAGATGATGAGGCTGACCTACTCCCATGAGGATACTATCTCCCTCTCAGCAGACATTCCATCACAGACACCACTCATTCCAATGTGTCATTCATCCAATCCATTGAATCAGCAACATGGTGGAGGCAATCATACATGTCAGCCTGTGCCACATCTACAACCCTAAGCACTTCTCTGGAGCACCTATGAGAATGTGCGTGTGCCTCCATAATGGCTGTAAACATACATTGAGTGGCATAGGAAGAGACACCTGGATCAGGTAGAGGATAGACAGCAGGCCTCCTCAGATCACTTCCTAACAACCCTCCTAAGTGGCACCTTGCCAACAGTTTGGTTATGGCCCACAATGTCATCAATGTGCGGGGTATGCTTGATAACATCAGCTCCATGCCAGCCTGTTGGAGACTCGGATGCTGTTGGATTGTGTTTACTTTCTGTTTGGACAGCACAACAGCAAGCTGAGTGGTGCTGTTTGTACAATTTAACTTAAGTTCAAGTTGTTCAACTTATGCAGTGCAGAATGAGTCTGGTCCCCCCAGCACCCACCACCCACCCATGTCCTCCTCTGTATTCTCCCTCCCATAATGAGAAAATTTACTTTCAACCTCTGGCTCGAGTAGGTAAGTAAAAAAGAATTTAAAAAAATGTGCATATATATTTGGTATACCTTAATGAGTTATTAGAAGAAATTGTCTGCAGAACGGTAACCTGATAGACTGGCATTAAATGGGAATTTTGTTATCCTCTTTAAAGTAAATGTCACTTAAACTTTCATTGCACTTTGTTTATCAAATTGTTTTCCTACTCTTACAACACTTTTTCCAAGTTAAAACATCTGAGTTTTTACAGCCTGAGCCTTCCCCTTATTAAAAACAAACAAAAAAGTCAAGTTAGCTATTCCTGATTGTGGTAGCTGTGCTGTTTGTTCCTTGTTTTTAACCTTGCAAATTACACACTGTAGTACACCATGGCTTCATTTGCTGCCAAAATTGTCTGTTTTTGAAGGGTGCAATTATGTGATGAATTTTATCTAAGGGCACATTTTAATGGTGCTAGTACTGTCCCAATCCTAAAAATATATTGTGTTAAATAGGTATAACCTTGGAAATTGCTGAAAGCATATGCAATGCATAACACGCATCTGTTTATATTTATTTGTTTGATAAAAAAGAAAGCCATATGAGCAAATATGCCTCTTTTCTTGGACAATCTCAGAATAATGATTGGCTAATTGACTTTCTCACTGCCACACAGTTTACAAATGGAGACTAGGAGAAACTGGAGAAACAAATTTTCACTACTTATTATTACACTGAAGCATGCAAATGCATTGCAATTCCCCAGTCTTGAGTTAGTTAGCTAAAATGGTAATGCAGGTTATTGTACTTTTCTGTTGTACTGGACTTTTGCTCAACAGATACGACTGTGTGTGTGTAGGGGGGAGATGGGAGAAGCCAAACCATGGTTTCCAGACAAGCATGAATGTTCAAAAAATCGCATCTTGAATATAGTCTGTTTTTTCTTAGGCAGTGAGAGAACACCTGGTGTTCAAACACTGGGGATATAACAGATGTAAAATGGATTCTAGCAAACTGCTGTGTTTATTTTCTTTTAACAGGATGAAACAGTTTCTTGACAGGTTTGTAGGTGTATAAGAATTTGGTGTTTATTCAGAAAATAGATTAGCAGAAAATACTGTGTTTGGAGTGAAAGTTATTCTCCATTAAACTGATGTGTATGCTCCACAGATTGCAAGCACTGATCATTCAGTGTCACAGAATTAATTGAATTTAGGGTGAAGTAGCTTGTGAAGGTTCAGAATGAAAGACACTCATCTGGTTATCTGCCATTATAGTCAGTATCCCAAAGTTCCATTGGAGTAGATGAGGTTGTATAATTATGTATGCAAATGTTATGTTAATCATCATACATATTTTTGGCAAGTTGTACATAATTTTCATGGGAGTTTGCCCAGATTTTTGATGTTTTCATGTGAACAGCTGCAGTAACCACAGTTACCTAATTGTCTCACCCCTCACCTGTCCAATATCTATGGGATCACTGGGATGGGTAGGTGTAGGCCGACTGGCTGTGTCTGTTGAAATTATAGGGGATGGCTGCATGCCAACCTCAGTATAATTAATATTCAACCTCTGTACCCCCTGACTGTGCCTTTGTTTGGCCACCATTGTCAGAGTCTGCTGATGTTCTGACATCAGGTGGTAGAAAAGTCCCGCACTTCCACTGTCAGGATCACCTGTGATAATAAACAATAAACACAAGAAAACTTAATACCTAAACTATGATATATGCTAACAAAATAACAGTACTGACATTATTAGACAGTACAGCAATACACACAACAGTCCTGACATCAACATCACACACTAAAATATTTGTTTGAATTGTTCTCATCAGTACGGACATAAAAAATGTTTGGCTTACCAGAGGGTATCATCTTCATACTATGTTGTTCTGGAAGAAGTTAAGCAAAAGGTAAGGACAACATCATCACAATTAACTGTAACATGGGGGGGGTAATACTTTTAGCCCTTTATATGTCCATTAACTATACTTTCAACAAGAACTTGGATAACAACTCCAACCTAAACTAATGAATCAGAATGTGTTGTTAACTAAACCTCAGTCCTCCCCCAAAAAAATTCTTGTGAAAGTAACGTATTGATTTAAATTCTTTTACTATACAATAGTATTCAGTAATTGTGATACAAAAGCCTACCTAGAAACTCCTCTTGGGACATGCTTGCTGTCCCTGAAACAGTAGTACCAATGTCAAGAACATGCTGTTCTGCACTTTCCTGGGAGTTGTCTGGATCCCTAACAGTGGACAGGAACTCTTCATCTGGTGTTAGTGGTGTCTCTCTAGCAGGCCCCCCAGTACCCATCTGATCCTGGCCCACTGCAGGTGTTCTTTCCATGCAGATGAGATCATGTCAGTGGCCCTATGGTGCACCTGCTCATATGTCCTGCTGTGGCTATCCACAGCATTAACATCACTGGCAATCTGCTCCCAAATCTGCATTCAGTGTGACATATCTCCCCATCCCCTTTCAAGCAGGAAAGTACCATGTTGCCTTAAAGCATCAAGTACCTGATTTTCAATGTCAGTGAATAGTGGTCTTCCAGGATTGAGTCACCTGGGTGGCATATTCCTAGGTGTCCTAAAAGACAATAGAAGGATAATACATATAAGTATCACATAACTATGAAATAACTGTTCCCAGATAAAAAAAAAGGTAGCATTTCAGTACCACCCACTGGAAAAACATAAAATAGCCTAGAGATTTGAACTACAGGCTGGATGCAAGAAAAGGAGAGTAACAATAGCAACATATCCTTGTTTGAGCCATAACATAAATGCAGCCTTGCCCCCCCCCCCAAAAAAAAGAGCAGGCAAATGACACATTTTCCTAACAAACCATCTTTGAAATGTTAAAAGTGCTATCAGATGAACTGTCCCTGAAACACATCTACAGGTTTAATACAGAACATGCCATTTTAAGGTATTGACAATCATGTATACCTGTAAAATCCCCTGACAAACATGCCCATGTTATCATGACACTTCTAACTAATGCATACATATAAAAGTGTAAAAGCCTTTGCTACAGATGTTTCTTAGTTACATTCCAGCATATGCTGTATGTAGTTGACAAAATGCAAGCATACATTCTCAAGATCAGTAATCCTCTGTGCATATATCCCAAAGTAATAGCCTTCTTTACTGTGTTCTCCACATAAACAAGTCTCTTCACCTCCAGTTTCTCTAGCTACATGTTCCCTTTTTATGGTGTAGATTCAGGGCTGTTAGCTCAATGAGATGAAAATAAAGTGTGAACTCATTAGAATTGCTGCATCCCAAATACTTGGCTTCTTGCAACAGAGGTAAACATAGTGCAGGTACTCCCTTAGTGTTTGTTTTTAATTGGTTGCAACTGTAAATGATTATTGGCTGGGAGAAGGAAAACATAATAGTACTGCAGGCTGCCCTACATCCAGTGGGTGTATCAAGTTAGACTTACAAAGTGTTAGATGTAAGGTTAGAAATGAAGTAAACAGCACAAAATTCACAGTTACTCTTCATTAACGTCCAACCTGCTCTTCATTTGTTGACAACTGCATATGATATTATTGCCATTGAATATCATCACCACACATTTTAAGGACAATGATATAGAATGGCTTACTGAGTGCATGTCTCAAACAACTGGTCAGATAAGAGAAGAATGACCAACAAACACAGAGGGGTAAAACAGGGCTGTATATTTGCAAGCAATAGTCATAACTGGTTGTGCAACCACTTAGTGCACTACATCCACAAAAAAATAAATGCACAAATAACAGTTGTATGCCTTCATATTACTTTAGATGGTGTTGCAGTTGGTTGTATGCAGAATGATTTCAGTTCCTTGCTATAAGGCTGCTTTGTGGCAAATAGGGAAGGTTTGGTGTTGAGTTCAAATCCAGACCTATGAAGAAATACCTCATGTGTACCAACATGTTCTAGTGTGTATGTCATAGACTGATTTTCCTCATTTCAATTACTTGTCCCTTCTTTTCTTTTTTTTTTTTTTTTTTTTTGGAGGGGGGAGCTAGTGTTTGTGCTATGCACCACTTAGCACAATCATGGGAAATGGAAGAAAATGAATGTCAGGTTCTGCTGTACTTATCTTGCTTGCATGAAGCACTGTAGTGTGCAAACTGGACAACTGGCCCATCCAGGAAGCAGACAGGATTCAGACAGGAAATAATTGAAACTGGATACATTCAATTAATTATTTTGGGCACCATGCAAACATGCTAAGTGGCATTGCATGGCAATTAACACAGAGATCTTAAGAATGATTAGTAAATTAGGGAATGCCATATAACTAGTCCTGTGGCAGCAGGTATATTTGTAGGGCTGGTGTACAGATAATCCTGGGTTCTCGTACAGGGTGTGCAACTTTTTTTTTTTTTTACTGTTGTGACACTGCAGTTTATAATAGAATAAAATAGACTATAGAAAAATAGATAAGTATTATTTCAACATTCTTGTGGTAACAGGTGTAAGTGTAGGACTAACATACGAATGGGCCTGGGTTTTAATACATATCCCAACTGTAAAAGCAAGTATGCATGCATTAGTCTGTAGCACAGTTCAGTTGCAACAGTCCAATATTAGACTGTAGTCAGAAGTTTTGGGTTCAAATACCACTATTCACAACTATACAATACTGTTATTTTTTAAATAATAATTATATTAAATTAAAACCTCCATACCAGTGGCACAATTGCCCTTTTGTAAACTATAGTGGAACATCCATATGTGCAATATATGCACATTTCATGGATTACTTTCAGCAATCTGTAGTGTAGTATGTATTTGTTAGTGCGTATGTTTAAATGTAATACTTCAGGTAAATGAATTGTACAATTGTATTAATGCACTGTATGCCACATATGATGGTTCTAATTTTATCTCTTTTTTTCTCTCACCCTAACCCTTATCTCTCCTTTTTTATTTTCTGTTATGTTTCATCAAAATGTCTCCATGTCATCCATGTGTACCACATCACTAAATGCTACACAGCACATCAAGGTAGGCCAGCCCCAGTGGATCAGCCTACCCCTACCCCACTGGCCTCCATTACAGATGCCCAGCACATCTAGGAGCCAATCTGACAACACTTCCTCTGTTGCCCTTGCACTACCTGTGCCCTCAGGTAGCACTGACCTGGAAGCTGGTGTAGTGGTACCTCCCTGGAGCAGTGTTGGAGGTGATGATTTCATCACCTGCAGGGAGTTGCCAGGGATTGTGTGTAGGGTCATGAACCGCACCATTGTTGCATGCCTATGCCAGATGGAGAGGCTTCTCTCCCTCATGGTCCATAGGAGGAGAAGATATCAAGCACTCCAGCTGCCAGTGGAGTATGGGGACAGTGATGACAGTCCAGTGGGTAAGGACTCAATTCTCACTGTCTTAAAGCTTGATGTCCATGAGCCTGCATTGTCCTCTCCATCACCCCATTCATGGTGTCCCCCAAACTTTTATGTCCATCACTGTCCCTGTCACTTGTCTTGTTTGTCTTGTATGTTTGCATTTACTATATCACTTATGCAACTTACCTGTCCTAGATATACCTATGTTCCTTATCCTGCAGTCCTCTCTTACTGAATTGGAAAAAATGGGCTCCTGTTCTAGAAAGAAAGAATTGTTCCATACATAGTTTTCCATTTCACACAAGTGTCTTCTTGACAAACTTGATTTGGTCCAATTGGCTATACAACATGACTTCATTGTTGCCACCCCTCTTTGTGGAGGTGAAAGTACAAATTCAGTTAATATTCTGCATATATTTTCAGTTTAGACTGTTAAAGAAATGGACAGCCATAGTTCTTTCCTACTTCTGTCCTGCACATTCCTGTATTGCCTTCATTTTTTTCTTTCCCCTGCTTGTCCCCATTTCACAACTTCCCTATTCACCTGATTTTAACACTTTTAATCTGGTCAAAAAATAGAATCACACACAACACACATAAGTGGCAGAAAAAGCAATGGGTCCCTTTACTTTTTGTCCTCTGTGGAGTTTTGCATCACACACCAATGCATAGCAATGGTGAGCCACTGTACAATACTGTGGTTACCTCTGCACAATGCTGCCTAACCCTGCTGTGCTATGTCAACACACACAGCAACACATGTACTATAAAAAAACCATGTCATTGCATTATCGATGTTTATTTAAAAGTCTTTAAAAGCATTAGATACACCTGGATTCAAACCCAATATCATCTGGGCTCAGAAAGAAATGTGTCAATGCATTTACACCTGCTGCCACAGAGTCAGGTAAGTTGCAGGTGTGTTTCATAGACTCAGTATTAACTCTCAGACTTTTTGCAATGCATCTCACATTTGCTCACTGCTTAACTATGCGTAAACATGGAAAGTATTGAAAATGTGTATCTCTAACCATCGTGTAAACCTGCTGCTCATTGCACTATGGAAAAGTAAATATTATTATGGGTTAATCCTGTTTACTGTCCATTTCCTGTCTATGACATAAATTATATGTGGAAACATGCACAAATTGAAGGTCTTATTAAACAATATGTCATATATTTACAACACAGCCATGTGTTGCCTCCCCCCAGGCACTGAAACCCTGGTGTCACAGTATGTTTTCCACACATATATCACCTACACTACAGAAATTAATATCAAATGTTGTGTGATAAGCAATACACATCAATCTAGTAATGTGTGACAAAGGTAAATATTGCCAGCCTAGCTATCTGGATTGTTGTAAATAATTATATGTAATTTGTGAATATTAATATCATTTATATAGAAGTATGACAGACGGAGACACTGCCAGCCCAGCTATCTGGAATTTTGTAAATAATTATGTCAGTTGTGAATGTCAACATGCTTCATATGCTTGTGTTACAAATGTATTAGAACTGTATGTTATGTGGATACCAAACTGCTGGTACAGAAGTGTGTGTGAAAAAGGGTTTGTACAGTACTGAGCTTAGAGGTGTGACCACAGTATACTTCACCGGATTGGAATTAAAATGTATATAAACAATTGTTAATGTGCAAATGTATATGTTTTAACACTGGAAACTAGAACATAAAGGGTTAACTTGTAAAACTTCAAGAAAATAGTTGAAATGAAATTGTTTTATAACTGTGCCATAAAAGTTAGTTTCGATGCGGCAAGGAGACAGGATGTCTAACACTAGAGAGCCATATGCATTGTGCAGTAAGTGTTTTATTGTTTTATATCTTCCAGCAACTGCAAAGATTTAAGAAGGGTCCTTGTTTATGTGTTTTCACAGGGAGATGCTAAATGTTGGTACTTTCTAACAATGGGGGTTTAGCTTGGGAACTAAGGTTAGATTGCACAAAGTGATATCATACTAACAACTACCCCAGCAGTAATATTTGATATTAATTTAAGAAGTCTCTGAGAGAGAGACTAGGCATTTTGTATTTTGTCTTTGACCAGGCAGCATCCGCTGGAAACATCCACTCACCACATCTGTCTTGCCTTGCTTTAAGTAAGTTAACTAGGATACAGTATTTTTTTTAGATTCAGTAAGGAATACAATAAAGATTAGTTTAGATGTTTTTCTGTATTTATTTGAGACTATCCTGCAATGTTGTTTTAAATATTTCCTATGATTCTGAATTCTGAAGTCACTGTGATGATTTACTATTTTCTTGTTCTTTTATTATTTATTATTAAATATATTTAAACCTATCTTTGTGGATGATGTTTGTGAGACATATTTAAGCTCTGAAAGCACTTGCATATTTATTTGGTAACACTGTGCAGGCCACTCTAAATAGCTTTGTTCTTGGTCAGATTACCATTTTGATTAATAGTAACATTACACAGTAGGACTGGACACCCTTTGTTTAAGGCCTTAAAGTAGATGATAAGGGGTTCTGGTGGCAGTGATAACTACCTTATAGTCTGGGCAGAAGGGGCATAACTAGTAAACCTGTGCCAACCTTTCCCAGGTGTGTGTGTGTGTGTGTGTGTGTGTGTGTGTGTGTGTGTGTGTGTGTGTGTGTGTGTGTGTGTGTGTGTGCGTGTGTGTAAAACAAATCTCCAAGAGTGTGTGCGTCAGCTAATTAGGCAGGGACACAAAGCACTGGTAGGACAGAGAGCATGTCGGGGTATCTGGCTTGGAACCCTGGTTAAGGACTCAACTCTATAGCTGTGCCATTGGGGAGTCTTAGTGGGGATCTGGAGAAGGAGTGAGAAACCAGCCCCAGACTGACTGTGGTCTATATGTGCTCTTAAGGGAAATTGCACTTTACTGTGTGTGTACTTGTCACCTTCCCAGTGTGTACTTTCCCCACTGTTGCCAGTGGTGAGGATTGAGGCTGCTTGATTACTGGGCCAGTGCTGGGGCATCACAACATGCAGAACTAGAACTATTAACCCATAAGCCTAAAAAGTCTTATCTGCAAGGCTAGGGAAGGAATCGTGATGGACCTTATCCACAGAGACATAGGTGATCTTCAACACACTTTACCTGACCCATTTTGGTTTTGTGAATCATAGATCTTGATTATTAAATCTACTGGACTTATTTGATACTTACCCAAAAGACTTGGATGAGGGATAACATGACACACAACCTATGATGAGATATCCAAGGCTTCTGACACTATCCCCCATTCAGGTATCATAGAGAAAACCTCCCATATGGGAATTAACCCATACATTACTAGATGGATAGCCAAATGGCTCATTACCTGAACACACACTGTCAAAGTTGTAGACTGCACCTCCACCACTAGATCACTTACCAATGGAATACCACAAGGATCTCTGCTGGATCCTCAACAGTTTGGAAACTATTTATCTGAAGTCCAGGCAAAGGTAGATGGCCTCTGGATTACAAGGTTTGCAGATGACTGTTAACTGGATGCAGTCATATAAAGTCCCCCAAGTATGTTACCATAGTACAGAAGGGGCTGACACAGACAAATCATTGGTGCCAAATTCACGGACAGAACTTTAAAGCAAAAAAGGCCTCATTGTCCCCTTTGGCAATGAAGTACCCCTAATAATTATGATATACATAGAACCCCTTTAAGCTCAAACATAGTGCTGTGAGACTTGGGAACATATGTTGATAGCAATTTACACTTCAATCACTGTGTGTCCATAGTGGTGAGACACACATTCTACATTGCATACCTCATAAATAAGACCATCACATCCAAGACCAGAGAGGTTATAGCTCTGCTGTACTCTACCCTTATCAAGCCACTAATTGAGAACCATGCTCCCTTTTGTCTGTACCTCAACAGACACCTGCAGCAATTGGAGAAAACACAGACATACAAGGAAAGACTGAAAAATCTGTCACTGTACTCAGCATAATGCAGGCTGTTAAGACGTGACCTATGCCTGGCCCACAGTGCGATCTCAGACCCTGCCCTACTGGAAATGCTGGACATCTGCAAATCAAATGGGACAAGAATAACTTGCTCCAGGGATTCCAGCCTAGCCTGTGACATAAACAGAACATGCTGGGTAGACAGATGTATCTCCCAGCGATTGCCACTCCTCTGTAATAGGCTCCCACTGCATGTGAAGCAATGACCCTATTCAAGCACAACCTTGACAACTGGATGAGTGATTGTAAATTCACCCCCAGGGTGGCACCTTTGTCCCACATGGACAGGGCCAGTCAGTGTGATCACAAAATCACTCTGCTAACAATGACCATATAACTATGCTCAATAAGGGTACTTGTGTTTTTACATGACTGTTCTTGTAAATGCCTTAGGCCCATTAGGCTAGTAACCTCCTATGAACCTATGAAGCTATGAACCTATGCAGGCTTCCCAACAGTTTCTCTCGAACATGCCCTGCTGATGTCATCCACTATAAATTGACCTGCAGCCTTCTAAAAGTCAGATTTGTGCTGTGGAACTTCCATAAAGTACTGATTTCTGTAGTTTGTGTACTTAGACAGGTAGGGGTTATGTTCTCACTGCAGTAAAGTCTGTGTTTGTGTGTGTGTGTGTGTGTGTGTGTGTGTGTGTGTGTGTGTGTGTGTGTGTGTGTGTGTGTGTGTGTGTGTTTTTCTAGCCAGAAGAACAGAAATGTGTATCCTATGGTTACTACTATAATCCCATTGATTAACAGTATTTTGATACTTGCACATGTCTATACAACCATTTCATGCAGGCCTCCAAACATCTTCTCTCCAACATGCCCTGCTGACATCATACATTATAAGTTTACCTGCAGTCCACTCAAAGTCAGACGTGTCATGGTGCTTGCTTAAAGTACTGAGTTCTGTAGTCTGTGTATTTAGATAGGTAGGGGTTCTCTTCTCACTGCAGTCAACTGTGTGTGTGCATCTAGAAAGAAGAGCAGAAGTGTGAAGTGTATATCCTACAGTTATTTCTCTAATGGCATGGATTGGCAGTATTTTTATATTTACACATGCCTGGACATCCATTTCTTGCAGGCCTCCCAACATATTCTCTCCAACATTCCCTTCTGATGTCATCCACTTTAAGTTGATCTGCAATCTTGTAAAAGTCAGACTTGTACTGTGGCACTTCTGTTAAGTACTGAATTCTGTAGTCTGTGTACTTAGATAGGAAGAGGTTGTAGTTTCACTGCAGTCAGCAATGCGTGTTTGTGTTCTTGCTTGACATTGCAGAGAGCCTTTTACACCAGCATGTAGGACACTGTTATTACCATATTCTCCTCAACAGATGCAGCTGATGTCATCAGCTATAAAGTGTTGTCTGAGACACTCCAAGTCAGACTTGAGCTGTGGCTCTTGCCTTAAATAAAGAGGTCTGTAGTCTGTTTACTTAGATAGGTATGGGTTCTGTTCTCACTGCAGTCAACTGTGTGTGTGTACATGTGTGTATGTGTCTGTGTGTGTGTGTATGTGCGTGTGTGCATGTGTGCGTGTGTGCGTGTGTGCGTGTGTGTGTGTGTGTGTGTGTGTGTGTGTGTGTGTGTGTGTGTGTGTGTGTGTTTGTGCTGTTTGACATTACTGCAGGTGGGACACTGTTGTTACCATTTTCTCCTCAAGAGACACTGCTGATGTCATCATCTATATCTGATTTGTGGATACGCACTATTCTCACCAGGACAGTGTCAGAGACTGGCCTGGAGGCCAGCAGAAGTCACTTCATCCTGTATGATACAGATTACAGTGACATGGCTTGGAGTCTATCCACATACATCACATCATGGTTTGTAGACCCTGTGTTTTCTTGATGAGAAACCCCTGTAGTATCTCCAGCTGCTGGTGAGGTTCATGCAAAAGAGACCATTATACTCTATTAGTGTTCTGATGAGGTTTGAATACAGTGCTGTCATACAATCCTAAGATCTGAATATGATGGCATGACTTATGGTGTACACAATATAGGCTTTCAATAGCAGTGTGGACATGGCTGCCAAAGTTCAGATTGCTATCTACATGTGTTTCCAGTGCTTGCCTCACTGGGTTTTAGCATAGCAGGACTGTTTTCAATGTTGTAATTAGCATGGAATTCCACTTTTCAGAAGGACAAAATAAAGACACATGTTTGCATTTACTTGTAGATCATGTGGCTTTGAAGCCAATCACTTGTCTCTGTTATCCCCTGCTGTAGTACGTTATCATCACTGGTGGACTCAATGATTGCACCCAATATGCAACAATCAGTGAATCTCGTAAGCAAAAGGCCATATACTTTAGCCTGAACTGTCAAAAAATAAATTCCAAACAGTAAAAGGACAAGCACAGATTCCTGAAATAAGCCAGTGGTGACACCTGTACAGGCACAGGTTGATCAATCGACTTTCACAGTATCTTTTCTGTCAGTGAGCAAATTGGTTACCCATCTAGTGGTATAAGGGTTAATCCCCAGCTGGGAAAGTTTTTCAATGATACTTGCATGGCAGATTGTGTCAAAACCCTATGCCAGATAAAGATAGGCAGCATGCACTGTCTTACCTTCATCCAGGCCTGTCACACAGAATCAATGGTCTGTGACAACATCCAGATCATCTATGCAACATTAATGGGCATGAGTAACATTCTTGATAGTGTGGATTGTGCTATCTATCTACAGATATATATATATATATATATATATATATATATATATATATAGTTTCACTTTATAATCTTGAAATACTAAAATATCAAATTTTAGTATCTCGAGACTATAAAGTCGAAAGTGCAATTATGCGAAACTGCATAATATTGAATGCAGAAATGTCGAATCCACCATTGTGTTGTCATGTCCATGACGTGTGGTGTGGTTTGTGGATTTAGCTGGGGATTCAGGTAAGTGGCATTCTTGTAAGGGTATTGAGTAGGGATTTTAGTGTGTGCGAATGTAAGTAGTGGTGAGTTTTATGTATTTGTGTGTTTAGTGCCACCTCAGAGTTAGTATATATAAGTAGCAGGGGTGTCGGGGCGCAGCCCCCCACATAGGGGTTGCAGGGGGGCTTTCCCCGCAGTTTATAGATAGGATAGGTGTGTTTATTTATGTTGTGTTTGTGTGTGTGTTTTTTTTTTGTTGAGTGTCATTAAGTAGGTGTATGTGTGCTTGTTTGTGTGGTGGTGTGTGTATGTGAGTGATCGTGATTTTGAATTTCGCAGTTGTGGGTGTCAGTTTTTTGGGCTTTCAGCTTTATAGTCTCGAGATACTAAAATTCAGTATTTTAGTATTTTGAGATTATAAAGTAAATCCATATATATATATATATATATATATATATATATATATATATATATATGTAGATAGTTATGCCATGCACACCAGTCAACTAGCCTGTATTGCTCATAATGTCGCATAAAGGTATAGCAATGTCCCTCCTAACACTTCCAGCAGATATTGTGGTGACAGGACAGGGAGTGTAATTACCCTCATAGAGTGTGGATATATCACAATAGTTGTACAAGTGTGTTTGTGCAGAATCATCTGTCATCACTCTAAATCACATATGTTATGTCAGCAGTGTGAAATTACTGGTGGTATTATTCTGATATTGTCCATGATTGTGGCTGCTTATTTTAATGTTGTCCATGAGCCTTTACCTGTGTCCAACATACTGGAGACTGCTGCTGAACTTAACAGTCAGGTAAATCAATTTGCACGGCTTCACAATATGCAACCAACCCCAGTTGTATATCAGATCCATATCCTCTGCATTGTTCATGTAAGGATGATTATCTCTCACAGACATTCTTTCCATTATTATTTCACCTAGTGTGACAGTTACATGGTACACATTTTCAATGTGCTGTCCATACTGTACCACATTGATATATGTTCCTGCTACAACCATCTTCCATTGATATGACCTCATCTCCTATACATTTGGTTGTTTCACCTATCCTCTTTTCCTATGTTCATTCCTACAGTTTGTCCCTACTGAAGACACACACTACGCATGAGTGTTTATTTTACTTAGCAGTCCATGTACCCTTACAGATGATTTACACAACTTCAGTACAAAATGCCATGTACGGGATATCACAATACTCTACACTGTATATAGACTGCCCTGTACTGTGTTTGGACCATATACTTAACATTCATAATTCTCAACTGTCCACATATTCACAGAATATCTAAATGTGTTCCCTATCAATTTTTTGGCTTTCTGCCATATCACTGGGATGATCTCAGGACTGATATGATTCAATATTACATACATTTGAGTTACAGACTTCAAATTCTTCAGAACATGTATCTTAACACAAACCCCTGATTATTATATCATATTTCTATATGGAGCAACAAACAACAGGTGGAAAATAGACAAATGAACCCAGATACCACACAGTCCAAGTAGCAAAAAACAAAATATCAGGATTCAACTGTCAGAAGTAGTTTAATGTACAAGCTTTCGAGGTAAACTTTTTATCAAATATATATTGCATAGGTGTTCATCCAATATATATATATATATATATATATATATATATATATATATATATATATATACATACACACACAGTGCCAGCCTATCAAATAATTAAACAAATTGATCAATTAAGCAATTAAGCATAACATTTCTTAAAAGTCAAACACAACCATTAAACTCAAGACATACAATTGTTTATATTTTAAAATGGTCTTAATACTATTAACTTTGTTCAAACCTGGTGGTGCATCTTCCCTAAAAAAATGTATCCACTTATACTCTGCCCTTTCAGTTGCATTAGTAATAATTCCACCTCTCTTGTTCTTAAAAATTCTCTGAAGTATTCTTTTTTTTTCCATAATCAATCTTTATTATTTTTTCCGAGTTATCATACAATATTACAGAAAACCAAGAAAACAAACAATGCCCAAATTAAACTTATAAAAACAATACTACAAAATATATACACTATATACATGAATGCTTCAATCAATTAAACAAGGTCAATATAAAAAGATAAGAACTTCTGACAGGAATATTAACAGATCATTTGTCAATATACTAAATAATTAATGCTGAACAAAAAATTAAACATATATGTCTAGGGGTTAAAGTGGATTCGGAACATTAAGCCAACAGAATATTGAAAATTTTCTCCCATATTTTCGGATTATTTATGTTTTTCCTATGATCCTTAATTAATAATTTGTGAGCTAAAATATGTTTTATCGCTAAACCTTTAAAGTTATCCCATGAAGTTTGGGATGGATTCAACCAATTTGTAGCTATATAAAGTTTCATTAACAAGAAAATATTTATAAGTATAATTATTTGGGATTTATCCAAATTATTCGGGGGGATATGTAGGATCATAAATTCCCAAGAAAGTGTAGAGTGTTGATAACAAATCTTTTGTAACTGAATTTTTAGGTAATTCCAAAGTTTATATATGCATTTACAGCTCCAGAACATGTGTAAGAGGTCAGCCACTTGATCATTACAGTATGGGCATTTAGGCAAATTTTTAGAATTGAATTTATGCAGGCTAAGACGAGTATAATAAGCATTATTAAGAATCATCAATTGGGTAAATAATAACTTCTGAAGAGATATTGATTTTATAGTTAAGTTAATTGCTTTTAGTATTTTATTATCGTCTATCAATGGTATTTTTTCCCTCCAGTATTTTGATAACAGTATTTGATTTTGATATTTCAAGTCTTTTACCAATTTATATGTAGAGGTTATATATTTGGAATCTTGTATAAGAGTTTGCCATAAATTTGAACAAATGGTTAAATCTTCATCCTTAATTCTAACATCACTAAAGAAACATAGAAAGATCCTTTAACTGTCTAAGTATAATTAAATAAGATTTAGGAAGGTTTGTCTCCTTTAAAATATCATGTATTGAGAAACAGAGATAAGGGTACATATCAATTAAAGTTAAATTAACTATAAGTGGAAATTTTTTAAGATTTATCAGTTGATTATTGATTTTCAAATTTGGGTTCTTGTGAAAGGGTTAAAAAGTCATCATATCTTGCAAGAGATTTAATGACTGAAAAAAGTTTTGTATCAATGTTATGTATAATCTAATATGCTCCATTAAAGGATATAATTTAAAATTGTCTTTATTTAAAAAGGGTAATGCCTTGGGGTTAATATCCAAACTTACAACATGTTTATAATTCAGAACCAACCAATTTGGTGCCCATTTACCACTGGCTTTGTCAAAAGTTAGAGATTCTTAATCCTATTAGAATTTATTATTAAGTAATATAATTCAAAATTAGGTAAATCAATTTATCATAAGATATTCTGGTTTTTCTAGGCTCCCATATAAATTTAGCCAATTCCGTATGAATCTGCTTAAAGAATTTCTTAGTAATTAACACTTGACTAGCTTGAAAAATATATAATATTCTAGGGAGTACATTCATTTTAATAATTGAAACCTTTGCCATTGTTGGTAACTTTAAATTATTCCATCTTTTAAATCAGACAATATAATGATCCCAAATTAATTTAACATTATTAACATAGAAATCTCTATTATCTGTGGAAAAGATAATACCCAAGTATTTTATTTTCTCTTCAGATTTTATATGTCCTACCAATGGTAAAAGCAAAAAGGGTTTTGGCGTTTTTAAAGGAAATAAATTGTTTTTTTTTAAGATTTATTTTGTAGTAGGATATCTCTGCAAATTCCTCCACCGCTTTCAAAATTTTCTTGGTATCTAAGATAGGTGTCGTACAGTAAATATTAAGGTCATCCGCAAAAACAGCTATAGATATTTTAGTACCATAGATTATTGGTGCATTATAATATGTATTTTGTTTAAAATGTAAGAATAAAGGTTCTAAATATAAATTGAATAAAATAGGAGATAAAGGACAGCCTTGACAAGTTCCGTTTTTGATTTGTATTCTTTTGGAAAAATGTTTATTAATATATAAAGTTGTGTAAGGGTTGTCATATAATTTTTGTAATGTTGAAATAAAATCTTGAGGTATATCAAAATATGGTAAAATATCAAACAAAAATTTTAAATTAACTCTGTCAAAAGCTTTTTGTGCATCAATTATAAGTGCATACACATTAAATTTCATATAATTGGCATAAGAAATTAATGTATGAAGTGTTAAAGTATTATCAGTAGTTTGTCTGGTATTTATAAATCCGGCCTGTTCATTAGATATTATTGAAACTAAAACCTTCTTCAACCTATTAGCTAAAATAGAGGTCAAAATTGTCATATCTATATTTAAAAGTGAGATAGGCCTAGTATTTTGCCAAAATTATCACAAAAGGTTTTATAAAACTCAGTAGTCAGACCGTCCGGTCCTGGTGCTTTATGAGATTTCAACTTTTTAATTTTGTCTATTATCTCCTCAGAGGAGATTGGTTTGATTAAATCTATTTGATATTTTTCACCTATTTTCAGAAAAATAATTTTTTGTAGAAAATCATTATTAGTCTTATTTGTAGGTAATTCCTGATGGTCTCCATAAATTTGAGAAAATAGTAATTCAAAGGTATTCATAATATCTTCAGATTTTGTATATCTTTTGTTATTAAACTGTATTTCAGGAATTTGAGAAGGTGTTTTCACTTGATTAATAATACGAGCTAGAGCCTTTGATGGGGTTTGAATATGGTTAGCATACTTTACCAATAATTTATGTTCATGAAATGACAACCTACTATTTTGGAACATAAAAAGATCCTTTTGATATTTTAATAGTTCTGTTTCAGTTTGTTTATTATAATCCCTAATTAAATCTTGATCTAATACCTTAATTTTAGTTTCCAATCTTTGTATCTCTCTATCCTGTGTTTTTTATAAAACATAGTTTTTTGAATAAAAATCCCCCTTACTTGTGCTTTGGTTGTCGCCCACTTAATATTGGGTGTATGTTGCTGTTTGGAGAAATTAACTAATAGAAGATTAGGAATCGCTTGAATTTCCTGAATTATATCCTCCTTATTTAATAAATTTGGATTTAAAGACCAATTATATCCCCTGTGTCTTAGACTATTACTAATGTCTTTATTAAAACTTAATGTAATTTTAGAATGATCTGATAAGTATCTAGCTTGTATATGTACATAGGGATCAGAATTAATTAATATCTCAGAAATCAAGAAAAAATCTATCCTAGACCACATCTTATGACAACTTGAGTAAAATGTAAAGTTGTTAGTGTTATATTTATTATTTACGTATTTAAAGGGATCATATAATTTAAAATCAGCTTTAAGTTCACTTAAAGCTATTACTGCTTGATTATTGAAAGACCTATATGAGCTTGATTTATCCATTTTAGGATCTTGATATGTATTCCAGTCACCTCCTATGAATATATAACTATTGTTATATTGATTCAGAATAGGGTAAAGTGATGCTATAAAACGTTGCTGATTAGTACATGGTGTGTATATATTAAGAAGTAAAACAGGTTTATCAAAAGGGGTGGATGACAGAATAACATAACACCATCTTCCCTCTTTGTCTATTTTGGAGTCTAAAATATTACCTTGATACTGATTTTTTATAATTATAGCTACACCCGCACTATTAGTTTTCCCTTCTGAGGCTACTACCTCTCTAATCCATTTCTTTCCCTTAATAACTGCCCATTGGTCATTGGTCAAGTGAGTTTCTTGAAGTAAAATAAAATAAGCCTTAGCCTGCAAAAATAAATGAAGAAATAATTTCCTCTTCTTCATGTTCTGGAGTCCTTTAGTGTTCCATGAATCTATTATCCACATACTAAAAACCTTAATTTGTTAAAGTGTACATTAACTTTGAAAAACTGTAATAAAAAAAATATGTTTGCAGAATATGTATTGTCTTGAAGCATTCTAGAAATCCCGTCCCACACCAGTGCCTAACCACTATACCCCTGGACCAGGACATACATAGGTTGTTTGCGTGATTAAATATTTTCCGATTAAATGACACTTCTAAATATTCATTCTTTACCTTAAAGTATGTAACATCTATAATATGCAAAAAAACCTATAACTGGTACAACTAAATCTACAAAGTCTAACCAAAACATTCCCTAAAAAAACACTGCTAAGCGTCTACAACTCTTGATCAATCTATTTGTTAGAAAATATCAAGTAGAAAAGTCCTAACTACACATAAACTTATTAATTTCCCTCTCCAATAATCTCAAATGTTTACTTAGTGTTAATAAACAGTTGTGTCTCAATAGAATAATCCCAAAGAATATAACTAAAAGGTTATTAACCTTCAAAAATGAGACACTACCAGTGTTAAATAATACAATTATTAGCTCATAGATAATTCACAAAATGTACTGTCACTTAAGAGAAAACCATAGAAAAATTGAGTAACCAACCACTTGGGTATTGTATGTAAATCATACGTTGTTTATATAGACCAACTTTATCTGAGACCTTTAATATCGGTAAATAAAATTAATAAAGTGAGAGCTTGAACTTTATTTTAATGACTAAGATGGTTATATCGTATAGTATTAAATAAGTAATATATCCAACATATCATACAGTAGCCACAGTGTAATAACTACTTTTATATAAACCATGCCTATACTAAAATCAATAAACCAAAATATATACTTAACTGTCTTATGTATATCAATGCCTTGAATCCAAATGTTAAAAAAAAAATAACCGAACATGCCCTCCTAATAAAGGAAGTCTAACAGTGTTGTACCCAATAGCATCTGCTAGATGCCCCACCATTAGACCACCTCACTAGCTAAATAGAGGCATATTAGTATACAAGACCAATTGTAACTTATATTATACTAAAATACTCTGGTCTGTATTAACTTTATATACTATATATGTTTCATTTTACATGACAATCAGTATTTACCACTAGCATATCAGTAACCATATCTGCTCACATTTACCTAAACATTGTACTTTGAGGGATATGTGTCATACAAAGTGTGTACCATCCCAACAGACCAAAACAAACACCATCAAATATATTTACCTTGTATTTTTTTCTTTTTTTTTTTTTTTTTTTTTATTTTTACATACCTGCACGAGTTCAGGATACATTCTAACCATTAGAAAATGATCTAATCACTTTAAAAGTCTCTAACTATTAATATTATAGTCTGATTTACTTTTTTTCCTTCTTTTCGCAAAGATTTCCATTTTCCAAGCCTGGAAAACCTGCCTTCGGCTTCACGACGGGGGAACCATTAAACGAACAGACATCCGGATGCACCACAGCAAAAACGAACCCTCAGGAGCAACAGAAGCATTTCCTGTTTGATCGCGGGAAGAAACAGCTCATGAAGGCCATAAAGTATTGGAAATGCTTCTCAAATGATCAGGAGCTATAAAACGAACCATTATCTGATGTCCAAGAGGCCTGGTGAACTGAAAACTCAAACAAAGGATTATGAAGCCTTGAGTTGCAGCAAAAAACCGAATCCAACCTCAGATGTTGTGATAACTGGATCAGAGAGCCATATTAAGATTCTGAAGCAGGCAGAGACTTAAAAATCATCAAAAAGGTAGATTTTGCTTCTTTTTTTGTAGAAACCGAATATTTGGAACCATCAACTGTAAAAGTTAAAGTGTTAGGGTATTTCATTTGGAATTTAATCTGTTTTTCGATGAGAAACTTACAGTAAGCAGATAAAGCTTGTCTAGCTTGTCTTATTTGCAGTGGCAAATCCTGAGCCATAGAAACTTTATTATTGTTCCACATGATATACAGTTAGAATTATTTTATTCACATCTTGATAGTTAAGTATTTTTACATACACTGGTCTTGGTATATTTAAAGCATGTGATTCTCCCAAAGCTCTATGAGCTCTCTCTATTATTATTTGTTTAGCCATGTCAGAGTCATTGAACAACGTAGTAAATATTTGAATAATGGATGGAATTAATTCATTGTATTGGATTATTTCCGGTATCCCTCTGATAATTATATTATTTCTCCTGGATCTAGCCTCTAAGTCCACAATTTTAGCTTGCATAGAATGAATATCCTGGTCATGAATATCAGTTTTTTTAGCAAGCATTGTTATTTTGTCATCATTCTCAGATATTCTTGCTTCAGATCTATCCATTCTCTCAAGAATTTGAGTACAAGTAATACCAAAAGATTGTACCTGATTAGATAGCTCTTTCAAAGCTTCTTGGATGGGCAACAAAGCGGTTTTAATATCTTCCATATTTGCTAGTTGGTCCGGTTTCTTTTTAATTCCAGATTTTAAAAGTTCCTGTTGTTTTGTCACCTTCTGCCTTTTCGAAGTTAAATCTTTTTCTGGTGATTGAAGTTCTGACAGTTTGGTTTTTGTTGTTGTTATATCCATGCTTTTATCTTCTTTTGACATTATAAAGCAGAACAGCACTTACTGTAGCTTAATAGAAGTAGACCAATTTTGTTGATCAGACAAATCCTTTGTTTAACACTCTCTTCAGAGTCAGTCAAACAATCAGTTCTAATCCTGTTAAATTCTTCAATTTCTGTAAGGTCATTCACCTCTCAAGCGATATTTGAATGTAGTAGATTAATTTTACCCGAAAATTGTTGTTATAAAACTCGTAGTATAACTTCAGGATTAAATTTTCCTCAGGATAAATGAAGAGCTGTAGATAGTGTTCACAGAATGGTAGCCATCTTTGAATCCAGCTCTCTGAAGTATTCTAAATCTAAAACTATAATCAGCTCCATGCTGTAAAATATGTTGACTAAGGGCATCCGTTTCAACTTTCCTATGAATTTCAGATAAATGTGATGAAATTCTCATTTCAAATTTACAATTAGTTTTTCCTATATAGAAACTTGGACATTTTATACAGTTAACCAAATATATAATATTTTCAGTAACACATGTGCCAAATGTATTAAACACAAATCTCATATTTGTTATAGGGTAAACAAACTTATGGGAACACCCGTAGCTAATAGCTAGGCTAATTTGGTATTAGCCAGATGGGAGGAAATTTATATTTTCTCATCTGAGGGGTATACACATCCTGATTTAATTTTTTATAAACACTTTGTAGACGACATACTATTATTATGGAAAGGGAGCAAAGTTTCTTTAAATGAGTTTGTTAATTATTTACAGTCAGCTACTAAATTTCTAAAATTTGAGATGTGTTGTTCCAGAAAAGAGATCAATTATTTAGATGTGAAATTATTTAAAGAGAATAACCTAATTCATACTACTATTTATAGGAAAAACATGCAGACCACCAGATATGTACATAATTCAAGTATGCACCCTAAGCACATATATAAAGGGGTAGTAAAGAGTCAGTTTCTAAGAGCTAGTCATTTGACTACTATGGAAGAGGGATTTACTTCTGAAGTTGAGGCTATGTCTAAAGATTTTCTATGTAGGGGATACAATAAATCCTTGTTAGACAATGTGGCTCAAGATGTTAAGAAACAGTGACATACTGTGGCATTACCTTATTTAAATACTGATAGATTAGATGGACAACATAGTATTGATCAGCATAAAAACTACAATTTAGGTTATATTTGTAAGCCGCAGTGGCACAGCGATAGCATTGTCACCTCACAGCAAGAGGTTCTCCCATTCGATTCTCGGCTGGAGCACCTTCTGTGTGGAGTCTGCATGTTCTCCCCGTGGTCGAGTAGCGTTCGAAAGACATGCATGAAATGGGCATGCCTTCATTGAAGGTTGGGCATCAAGCTGGCACCTTGGCACTGTAAGAATCAACTGCCAATCATAAGAGGACCAGAGTTCTGCTGTGGCAACCCCTTACCGGGAAAAGCTGAAAGAAGAACAATGAAATTTAACAGACACTCATCTCAAATTAGAAATATTATTGAGAGGAATTGTACTATTTTAAATTCAGATACTAATGTTAAAAGAATAGCTGGGGAGAAACCATTTTTTGTATATAAGAAGGAAAAGTACCTTAAACAGTTATTATGTTACAAAGACCTAAAGCTTAATGTCAAAGAAGTATATGTAAAGAAAAAAAAGTACTATTCCATGTTATAAATGTACATATTGTAAGTTTATTAATACACATCCTGAATTTGTTCACCCTATAACAAATATGAGATTTGTGTTTAATACATTTGGCACATGTGATACTGAACATATTATATATTTAGCTAACTGTATAAAATGTCCGAGTTTCTATATAGGAAAAACTAATTGTAAATTTAAAGAGAGAATTTTGTCACATTTATCTGAAATTCATAGGAAAGTTGAAACAAATGCCCTTAGTCAACATATTTTACAGCAAGGAGCTGATCATAGTTTTAGATTTAGAATACTTCAGAGAATTTTTAAGAACAAGAGAGGTGGAGATATTACTAATGCAACTGAAAGGGCAGAGTATAAGTGGATACATTTTTTTAGGGCAGATGCACCACTAGGTTTGAACAAAGTTAATAGTATTAAGGCCATTTTAAAATATAAATAATTGTATGTATTGAGTTTAACAGCTGTGTTTTACTTTAAGAAATCTTATGCTTAATTGCTTAATTGATCAATTTGTTTAATTATTTGATAGGCTGGCACTGTGTGTGTGTGTGTAAATATATATATATATATATATATTTATATATATATATATATATATATATATATATATATATATATATATATATTGGATGAACACCTATGTCATATGTATTTGATGAAGAGTTTACCTCGAAAGCTTGCACATTAAACCACTTCTGATGGTTGAATCCTGAGATTTTGTTTTTTGATATTTCTATATAGCAAATATGGCAAATATGTCCCTTTTTCTGGGTCATTGTCCTACAATTATGTTGACCTTTGTTCAGATGTCTTTCTGAGCACTATCTGTGAAGCCCTGGTGATCATTGTGATGTTCTGTGCAAAATCGCAGGCCATCAGTGCTCTGATTTAAACAGTATTGTTATCCTTATTTGTTTACACAGTTTCATGGCCAGCATTGCCAGCCATGAAACTCACTTATTTACATTTAAAAGTGGTGCATGACATGAATATGCAATGAGCGCTGCTGCTCACCGCTCATCATTGTCCACACATGTAACCTCCATGTAGGCTTTGTGCAAAGCCTACATGGAGTATACTGAATCCCAGGGAAGGACTTCATCAGAAATAATTACATCCAAAACCTCTTATGCTTAAATAACTTCAGAAATCACATGATTAAAATACATACTCAACTTTTTAAGGTGACAGAAACACTAATATTCTGGAGATAAACTTTGACCGTTTTTCTTGGTGCATACTGTTTTCATTTTGTCTATTTCAATTATAAATAATAGTTTGAACAGAAGTGCACAAATAATTAAATACCCATAATTAAACTTTTTACAACAGTCAATAGTAGTACCATTTGGAAACATTATTAATCAGTGTAATATGTAGTACAAATTCATGCAGTATGCCTGTTTAATAAATATTTACTATACACTGTCAATAAAATAGTGTAACTGCAACTTATGAGTCCTTCTTGTCTCCATTTTCTCTCTCTCTCTATTCATAACTTTCCATTTTTTTTCATTCCATCCTTTTTATGTTCCATTTTCCACATATTCAGCCATCCCAAAGTCATTCCAATCTCATGCCTCCCAGATAAGGGACTGATCACCATATCCGTCTGTCTACCGAGGATGTCCTCACAGAGTGGTGGCAGTGGCTTTAGTATTAGAGGGAACCTGATGCAGCATAGCCTGGAAAGCCATGAATAGCATGAGATTCAGGACTTGTCTGAGGATGCATTTGAGTGGGCAGTGGAGAGATGCCTTCAGCTGATGTAAGATCTCCTTCTGTGGGTAAAATACTTGATGAGGCAGTCAGCTCCATCTGCTGAGGCTCAGAAGGCCTCCACCCCTTCAACACTGGGATCCTCCTCTCCAGGTATATCAGGCAGTATGGATAATGGCCCTTCAGATGGGGTGAAACTTGTTTCAACACCTCCTCATCCTTGCCCTTTTCTGTCTGTGTGCCATCGTTATGTCTTGTGTCCTCACCAGTGTCAGCACACTGTAGTGTTCCTGCATGTTGTTGTGTCTTTTATGTTGTGTTATTTTCTTAACTCTTCTCTAATCCTTTCTAATCCTCTCTCCTATACCCTCTTCCCTTCTTCCTTCTCCATATTCTCCATATTCCGTTATACTAAAACATTTGAAAAGTAGGGAGTATCCTCCACCAAGAATATAATACCCCTCCACTCCCACCTTCTCCAGCACAACCCTCTTGATGTTTTCAATTTATGTGCACCTTGTCTTCACTCTTCTGCATCTCTGGCTGTCTTATCTACCCCTGTCCAACCTTATAAAGATCTGTTCAGGATTTCCACATATGGAAACCTATAAATTTTGTAAAAAGACAAACAGGCAACTTAAGGAATGGGTCTCTAAGCATGTTAGCGATATTCGCTTGAAAGATGAAAAGAGTCCAATTTTGAAGCACATATATAGTAATCTGTAACATGATTTTCACTTTCAAGTGTTGCAAGTAGTCAATACGAACCCTAGAGGAGGGGATATTATGCTAGTAACTGAGCTTATGGAGATGCAGTGGATTGGCAATCTCCTTTAGGACAAATATCCTGGCTTGAATACTTGTTTACCTCTTAAACCTGCATTAAAAAAATGAAGGCTAAGATGAAGATAGCATTTTTTATATTCCCTATCTAGTTTTATTATTTCAATGATATTTGTTCTACTCATGTGATGAAGCTGTCTCTCTACATACCTGGACTTAAGTTGGATGGTGTTATTGCATTTATGTTGGATTCTCATAATTTTACATAAAATTATGTTGTTTTTCTATGTCTTTTATACTCTTTATTTCTTATTTTTGATGGTTTTAAGTTCTTTTTATTATTTAAGTTTCAATAATATGGCTCTTTGAAAATTTTTACTATACGTATTTGAGGCTTAGACAATGTTTACCTTTCAACTGGATTAGCTAGTGTAATTAATTATTTTACATTTACATGTTGAGGATTCATTATATGTAGCTACACACACTCCCAGAAGTTTCCATTGAATGTTGATATGGCTTGTACTACACTTGCATGGAGGTATATGAATGTGAGAACATTGGGATTTGTTGATCCTTTAACATTCAGCGAATGATTTGACATATTATACGCCTTAAATGATAAAGTATTCACCTCTTGGGGAGTGTGTCTAGATACTTTGATTGGATATCGTTACGATATATAATGAACATGATTGGATATATGCAATATAATTCAGTAATATTTTCATTGAACATTATAGATCACATGATATATATTTCATGAATGACAATGTTTCATTCATAGAAAGGTGTCCTTAGTTTTAAAGTTCTGATTGGTTGTGAAAGTTTTTAAAGTATTGATATTTTTCATTCACTGATAGATGTTCTAATGAAGGGCGTGGAAGTTGCCCAAAAGCGCTAATCCCATTTTTATATATTTTTTATTTTTTATCATCAAATTGTATAAATATATATATATATATATATATATATATATATATATATATATATATAAATAAAGAAAAATAGAGCTGCATATCTGTCTATATATATAAATATTATAGATACACATGCACTACAGTTTTACAAGGAAAGCTATTGAACTTCTTCCAGATCTTCAGGACTGACAGGTAATTATGTGCCTTACTGTTTAAGGTCTTATATGTGTTTATCATTTTTATGGAAAGGTAGTAATCTGTCATAAACTCTAGAAATAGTATCACATTTAATGCACTTTTACTTTATCTCCAGGATTCATTAAATACTGTGAGGGTTTCGCACAGAGCCTACACAGCGTTTACATGTTTGCACGATGGTGCATGGCGAGCAATAGCGCACAATGCATATTAATGATGTGTGGCACGCCTAAGTTAGGTTCTGTGGCTGGCAACAGTGTTGCAAGCCAGGAAACCATTTAAACAAATGCAGGTACAATTCTGTTTAAAGAAGAGCACTTATATTCTGCGGACTTGTGCCGAATGCCACAATGACCTCCAGGGCTTCAAAGATAGCTGTGAATCTGTTAGTGCAACATGTCTCCACAAAGGCCAGCATAATGTGAGGACATTTAACTAGAAATAGGGACATATTTGCCTAGATGTCACATGAAAATGTGGTAGAATGCAACTCAAACATACCTGTCATCATCTTTCAAAAAGTTATGTGGACAAAGGCATACATAATGGGGGACAAAGACCCAGAAATAGGGGCAGATTTTTAATATTGTACTTCCAAACTTAGAAAGTTGATAGAGTAATAGGTTGTACATTAGCATGAACTTTCTGAAGAGCATGAAGTCTGAAACTCAAATGTCAATCATCAGTTTCTGACTTCACTCTGAAATGACATGCCAATGATTTGCCAGAAAACAAAAATGTTATGAGGAAAAAGATCACAAATATGAGACAAAAGCTGGACATTCTGTACAAATCAGGAGAGCTGAGAAGTATGCACTCAAATGCATGTACTATAGAGACACATCAGTCAAGAGATCATGCCACTGATATGACAGCCACAAATTTGATATGGAAAACATCGGAACATCCTGGGAAAATCTGGACAGTTGAGAAATATCAATGGGAAGTATATGGTCCAAACACAGCATAGGACAGTGTACCTATAGTACAGAGTACTATGATATCCTATTCCTGGCATTCTGTACTAAAGCTGTGTTAATAATCTGTAACAGGACATGGACTGCCATGTAAAATTATCACTTGGGGAAGTGTGTCTATTGAACAGGGAAACACAGATTAATTGTAGGAATGAACACAGGGAAAAAGGACAGGTGAAACTCCCTCATGTACAGCAGAGGAGAGCATGTTACATTTGTTACTATTGACATTAAGGATCTTTTCTCCATCATTCCCCATGAGATAGGGTTGGAGTGGTTGGAGGCTGCATTGGTTAATAAACAGTGATTTCATCTAACAACCTACATGTGGTGTTATACCTTATGAAGCTGGTACTTAAAAACAATTATATAATTTTTGGAGGAGAGTTCTTCCACCAGTTCAAAGGCATTGCTATGTGGGTAAATTGTGCCACCACTTATGTCAATATAGTTCTGGCCTGGTGGGAACAGAAATTTATTCTGGAATCAGAATGCAAGATATGCTGGTCACATTATGTGAGATTTTTGGATGACAACTGCCTATTTTGGGTGGACTCTGACATTAAACGTAATGAATTTTTGTCCTTTACTGAATCCACTACTGGATTCTTACATTTTACTAACACCACTTTTCATGACAAGTTACATTTTTTGGATGTGTCCATTGAAAAAACTGGCTCAGGGTTAAAATCTAAAGTTTTTCATAAAAACACTTTTTCAAATTCCTACCTGCACTTAAGTGCTCATCCTTTTTTTTTCAAAAAAAGAGCATTGTTAAGGGTCAGTATATTTGTGTGTGCAAGATGACTTCTTGTGATTCTGATTTTGAAAATGAATGTGACTACTTGGGACAGTTATTCCAGGAGAGGGGTTACCCTGTCAAGTTACTGAATGAGATTAGAGCAGAAGTAACAAAGTTCAGACATAGTAAGTTTAGTCCTGTTTTAGGCAACAGATTCCAGGCTGTTGGTGAGCATGAGTGCATTAAACAGGGTTCTGCTGATTTTAACAGAGCTTTTAGTATGAAATTTAATGCTGATTTTCATATATTCAACAACATTATTAAGAAAGAATGGGATAGATTCATGAAGTTAACTGACCTGCCATTAACAGAGAGGGACCCCTTGAAGATTATTTACAGAAAGGGTAGGAATCTTAAAAATTTACTGGAACAAGAAAGGGCCAATATTTGGGAACAAATTCAAAGTGGAATGGAACTTTCCGATGTGGTGCATGCTCACAGTGTAAACACATTTTACACCAGGAAAGTGTATACAATATGAACAGGGATAGACTTATTTTGGGGTCCTCCTTTAAGAACTGCAACACCTCTAAGGAGGTTTACCTCCCGATTTGTGAACAATGTGGTGCATTTTATACAGGTAAAACTGAGCAAATGTTAAAAAAGTGTATATATAAACACCATTATGATATTAGATTTTCTAATGATAAAAATGCTCGGTTTAAACATACCTTAACATGCACCCAAGCTAGATTTGATTTTTTTTTTTTTGTATTAGAAAGTGTTCCCAGTGATATTAGAGGTTGCCCCTGGGAAACTCACCTAGAATACAGGGAGTTGTTCTGGCAGGGAGATATCCTGGGCTAAATGAAAATATCTCTATAGTCCCTTTGCTTAAACTTAGAGCAGCCAAGCTGTAAGTAATTTTTACAGGTTCCCATTTTTATAAAACTCTTTTTATAAAAAAACATTTTAGTGACACTCTTTAAGGCTACACTGTGATTAGTTTTTGCTTTCTTTTAAGCTAGGGTTTAGGTAAATACTTTCCAGCTCATAGAATTTGTGCTAAAGTTTCGCCAGAAGATGGTGCTGTTTAGCCATTTTTTTTCATCTCATTCCACTTCACTGTATTTACATGTATATATTTTTTATGCAAAAATGTTTTTATTGTTTTTTTAAAATGTGTATTAAATCTTACTTATATGTTTTGAGATTTTTTAATTATGCAGCCTGGAATGTTCATACTTCACTAGTACATTTTATGCTTTTAGACATGACTTTCTTGTTCAGGAAGGGCTACTTGAATGATGCTTTTGATTGGTGGTTTTATGTTTGAATTGGATATATAAGATGGTTCTTTATTACTGCTTGTGTTCATCTGATGAAGTCTGCTGGTAGAGGATGAAAATGTGTATCATTTGAAGCGTTAATGTGTTTTTCTTGGTGAATAAAGTGGACTAAATTTCCCTCCTGGTGTGTGGACTCCCTTCACCCTATTTTCCTGTTATTAGTTTAGTGTTTGGATGAACTAGTTCTCTCATTGCTACTTCTGTTACTTATAGTACAGGAGGAGCTAACATGCACAACTGAATGATGACGAAGGCACAAGATCTACAAATAAATGCAGAAGTGTGTTTGTAATATTGTCCATCAGAAAAGTAGAATTCCATGTTAATCACAGCATTGACAACAGTCCTGCTATGCAGAAATCCAGTGATTCAAGCACTAGGAACACATACATATAGTACTCTGAACTTTGACCACAAAGTGTCCACACTGGTGTTGAAAGCTTATGTCGTGCATATCATGAGTCACACCATCATATTGAGATCTTAGGATTGTATGACAGCACTGTAGGCAAACCTCATCACAACATAGAGTATACTGTTCTTTTTTTCATGTACCTCACCAGACACATGTAGCAGATGGAGAGAGCACAGGACTTTTTCAGAATGTCACTGTAATTTTATTGTATAGGATGAGGTGACTTCTGCCTAGCCTCCAGACCAGTTTCTGTCCCTGCCCTGGTGGGAATACTGCATATCCAAAAATCTGATATAGCTAATGTCATCAGCAGTGTCTGTTGAGAAGAATATAACAGTGCCCCATGTGCTGGTGCAAACTGTTCTCTGTAATGTCAAGAAATAGCTCACACACACACATACACACACACACACACACACACACACACACACACACACACACACACACACACACACACACACACACATCCACACACACTTGACTGCAATGATAATTGAAGACCTACCTAACTACACAGACTACAGAACACATTACTTTACGCAAGTACCACAGCTCAAGCCCAACTTACAGTGTCTCAGACAACACTTTATAGCTGATAACATCAGTAGTGTCTGTCGAGGAGAATATAAGAGTTTCAAACATGCTACTGTAAAATGCACTCTGTAATGTCAAGCAGCAGCTCACACATACACACAGCTGACTGCACTGAGAATAGAACAACAACCTAAGTACACAGACTACAGAGAACAGTACCTTATTCAAGCATCACAGCTCAGGTCTGACTTTTACAGGACTGCAGGTGAACTTAAAGTAGATGACATCAGCAGGCTAAGTGGGGGGACAAGATGGTGGTTGGGCTACATGAAATGGATGTGTAGGCATCTGCAAGAATCTAAATACTGTCATTCCTTGGTATTGGAGCAGTAATTATGGGATACACACTTCTGCTTTTCAGTGTAGAGACATACATGCCCAGTTGACTGTAGTGAGAACATAACCACTACCTATCTAAGTGCACAGACTACAGAACTCAGTACTTTATGCAAGCAGCACAGCTGAAGTCTGACTTTTACATGGATGCAGGTAAACTTATAGTGGATGGCATCAGCAGTGCGTTTTGGAGAGAAGAAGTTGGAAGGCCTGCATGAAATGGATCTGTAGACATGTGCAAGTATCAAAATACTGTCAATTCATGTGATTAGAGCCATACCTGCAGGATATACACTTCTGCATTTCTGGCTACACACACACACACACACACACACACACACACACACACACACACACACACACACACACACACACACACACACACACACACACAAACACACACACACACACACACACACACACACACACACACACACACACACACACACACACACACACACACAGTTGACTGCAATGAGAACAGAACCCCTCCCTATCTAAGGATACAGACTACAGAACGCAGTACTTTACACAAGTGCCATGGCATAAGTCTGACTTTTACACAGCTGCAGGCTGACTTAAAGTGGATGACATCAGCAGTGTATGTTGGAGCAAAGCAGTTGGAAGGTCTGCATGAAATGGATCTGTAGGCATGTGCAAGTATCAAAATACTGTCAATTCATGGGAATTGCGCAGTAACTGCAGAATACACACTTCTGCTATTCTGGCTAGACACATACACAGTTGACTGCAGTGAAAACAGCCCCCCCCTACATATCTATGTACACAGATTACAGAACTCAGTACTTTACACAACACCATGTCACAAGTCTGACTTTTACAAGACTGTAGGCCAACTTATAGTGGATGACATCAGCAGTGCATGTTGAAAAGAAGATGTTTGGAGGCCTGCATGAAATGGATGTGTGGGCATGTGCAAGCATCAAAATACTGTCAATCCATGGGACTGGAGTGGTAAAGCACAGTTGTGTAAAATCTTACCATAGTGGTAGATGTCCTTGCCTTCACTGCTGCAGTATTCTTAATTATATGGGATTCCCTGCCATGGAAGCCCAATTTCCGACCATTCTTCCAAAGATTTCTGAATTTAAAAGGTATGCTGAACATCACCATATACTCTCTGTGTAATGTAGGGCATAAACTTGATGTTCAGGCCTACTAAAAACAGAAATGATTGCCGCAGGAGGAACACCAGTCCAAGGAACCCAAGAGGTAACGTGTGCATCCAGAAAGATGAAGAACTAGGGGGATGGAGGGAAGGAGCAAATACTGCAGTTGTGAAGGCAAGGACATCTACCATGATGGTAATATTTTACACAACTGTGTTATGTCTTTGCATTCACTGCTGCAATATTCTTAACTATATGGGAGAGTGCCAATCTCAAGAGGAAATTTGGGAGGAGGAAGGGGCAGAACAGCCCCCTAAGAAACATGAAGAACTGAACTAGCAAAACCAGCCCTAGCTCTAGGGATACCTTCCAACTTGTAGTGTCGGTAAAGGTATGCACCGAAGTCCAGGTAGCTGCTTTAAGAATACAATTAGTATCTAAGTCTTTGAAAAAAGCCCTAGAAGAAGTTGCAACTCTAGTAGAATGATCCTTAATTGAAAAAAGAAAGACTCTTGCCATGAAAAGTGCAACAAAAGGAAATAGCCTTAGAAATCCAAAAATAAATAGTTTAGAATACAGCAAGCCCAAAGATCTAAGATGAAAAGAAACAAATAACTGATTAGATTTTCTAATAGCCTTGGTCATATCCAAATAAACTCTAAGTTGCCTATGCATGTCCAAAGTATGCAGCAACCTCTCACTGTCAGTATGTGGAGATGGGAAAAAGTAGGCAGATTAATAGACTGATTAATTGATAGCTTATTAACCACCTTCAGCATTAAAGAAGAATTAGTGTGCAAGGACTCTCATGAAAAATAAAAAAAGGAAGACAAGCCATAAGGGCCTGAAACTCAGACACGCATCTGGCAGAAGCAAGTGCTAACAAAATAACAGTATTCCAGGAACAATGTTACAAGGAAGCTGATGCAGCATTCTCAAAAGAAGCCTGAGTTAACTTCTCCATTACAAAATTAGGATCCTACGGATGAGGTACAGGCTTCCTGGGAGGTCTAATATTAAGGATGCCTAAAATCTAGCAGCTAAAAGAGAAAGAGGTAGACAAGAAGAGATAGCTGATAGGTTTGTCTTAATAGAAAAATAGGCCACACCAACACTGAGCAACTCACACAAATAGAGGGAACAAAAGGAGCATCCACAGTAAGTGGGTCTATGTTATGAGAGAGACACCAAAAAGAAACCTCTTCCGTTTGGAAAATTAGCATTTCCTACTCGTAGATTTCCTGGCCTCCTGCAGGGCTTGCAGCACATCCTCAGAAAAAAGGTGTCTATGATGAATCAGTCCTATCACCCACAGTGAATGATGAAGCATGGACAGGTGGGGATGGATAAGAGATCCCTTGTCTTGTGTGATTAGGTCCACCCTGTGAGGCAACATGCGATGACTGCCCCTGGCAAGATGCAGAAGAAGAGGGACCCAGTACTGTCACAGCCAAAAGGGAGTCACCAACAAGATTTTGGGAGCATCCTGCTGAATTTTGAACAGGACTTTTGGAATGAGATGAAGGGGAAGTATGCATAAAGAAACATTCCCTTCCAAGAGAATGAGAGGATTTCCACCTTCCATACCAGAGGACCTGGGAGTCTGGCACAAAACAGAAGAAGTTGTCTGTTCAGAGGGGAGGCAAAAAGATCCACTTGAGGAGTATCCCACTGGTGGATAATGTCTAGAAACACATCCCTGTGAAGCATCCATTCATGAGATTGAGTTATGTACCTGCTCAGAGTGTCTGTCACAATGTTCTGATCAGAAGGGATATAAACTGCCTGAAGAGTCACTTGACACTTGACAGCAAGATCCCATACCAGAAGTGCTAACTGGCAAAGAAGATAAGATTTTGTTACTCCATGCTTGTTGATATACCACATCACTGTGGTATTGTCTGTGAATACTTTGAGAGACCCTAAAGAAAAAAGACACTGAAAGGACCAAAGAACCAGCAGAAGGGCTCTCATCTCTTTGACATTGATGTGCTACTTCTGCTGAGTTGCCCACACCCCCTGTAACTTAAGGGAGCCAATTGTAACCCCGTCACATGTCTGAGATGTCTGTGAACAATTACTGCAATTACTGAGAGGGAAGAGAGGCATGAAGAAAGATCCCTGGATTCAGATACAAGTGTTGAATCCACCAGAGAAGTTCCTTTCTGAGACAAGGAAAAAGAGGAATTAGAAATTCTAGAGGATGAGCATGTTGAAACCACACTGTGTTCAGAAACCACTGAAACTTTCTCATATGAAGCTTGGCCAGAGGAAGCATTAGAATTGTGGATGCCATGAAACCCAGAACCCTCAGAAAGTCCCTGGTGGTAATGGAAGCCAGAGTAAGAAGAGTGTGAAATAAAAAAATGAGAGTTAATGCATTTGGAGGGGGCAGAGATGCAAGCATTGGCAACATCTGAATCCTGCAACCCAGAAAAACATGATCCTGAGAAGAAGTCAGAGAAGACTTTTTGAAATTTATAGTCAACCCCAGGCTCTGAAGAAGGGATATGGCAAACTGAAGATTTTGCAAAAGGGTCTCTGGAGAGGATGCCTGAATCACCAGGTTGTCCAAGTAAGGAAATATTTAGATCCCTTGAAGTCTGCAAAAGGCAATGACAGGAGAAAGGTATTTGGTGAACACCCTTGGGGCAAAAGAAAGGCCAAAGGGCAAAGCAAAGAACTGAAAATGCCAGGAAGCAACAGAGAAATGCAAAAACTTTCTGAAAAGAGGATGGATCAGAATATGGAGATAAAAAATCTTGAGATCCAGAGACACAATATAGGCCTGAGGGAGCAAGAGAGGAATCAGAAACTTAAGGGTAACATCTGAAAGGAAGGTACCTTTAGAAAAGTGTTTTGATGAGAAAGGTCTAGAATAGTTCTTCAAGTGCCCTCTTTTCTGGGCACTAGAAATAGTAGGGACTAGAACCCTTTTCCCTTTTGGGGAGACAGACACCTCTTGAATAGTACTAAGAGACAAGATGTCTAGAAGAACCTCTCTAAAAAGGGAAGATGTTCCTGAGGAAGCTGAGGAATGCCCAAACAAGGAGGATGGGATTTCCACACCATGAAGTACCCTTAATGGATGATCGACAAAACCCAAGAATCCTGAGTGATCTGAAGCCAAACCAGAAGAGAAACGAAAGGTGAAGAGAAAGAGAAATGAGGCTGGGAAGGGATGGATTGTCACTCCACTGCTGGTTTGTCTAGAAAGGAAGGCTTCAGAGTCCCCAGAAATTGAGTAGCCTTAGCAGGAGGAGCCTGTTTGCCACTCGTCTTACCTTTAGTAGAAGGACAGGATTGCCTATAAACAATGGCAGGCTTAACAGAGTAGTTTCTCTGAAATTTAGACATAGGAGAAACAAACACATGTTTAAGCTCCTGTAAGGCCTTACCCTTATATTGAAGGGGCTTAAACAAACCAGTAGCAGCAGCTTCCCCAAACAAAAGTTTAGAATCCAGAGGAGCATCCATTAACTTAACTTTAATATCATCAGCTAGAGGATGAAGCCTAAGTTAAGAATACATCCTCATAACTGAACGAAAAACAACAGCCCTAGAAGAGGCATCTGCCACATCATAACTACATTTAATAGAATGACGAACACTTGAGAGGAAACCCTAGAAAGGAAAGAACAGAAGTCTGGAAAATCAGAAATAAGTTAACAGGTGTGAGAAAGAAGACCCAGCACATACCTAGACATATGGGTTTGGTAGTTAAAAACCATAAAAGCTAGGGTAGCAGAAATGTAAATCTTTTTGCACAGCCTGTCCATAGTTCTGCTGTTCTTGTCAAAAGACAATAAAACTTGGGCAAAGGAAGCAATTGAGATAGCTTATCAGAGACTACAGACTCTACTGAGGGGTCATCAGCAGGACATTTATATAAAAAATAACAATCTTGGGAACCCTATAAAACCTATTAGGCTTCTTGGGAGTGGACTGGGGAGATCGGGCATCTGAAAGGCATTGGGGGAAGCATCCAGTAAAGCAGCCAAGACAGGAGGAATAGCTGCAGGTTTAGTAGAGCCCAACTGCAACAACTCATAGTACCTCTTATGGATATCAGAGACCTGAGTACAATCCCAGTTAAAAAAGATCCATCATCTTAGAGAGTGCATCCACAAAGGAAATTTCCTCCAAAGGAACATCAGGACCCATAGTCCAAAGGAAAAGGAATTTGAGTAGAATAAGTCAGGGATTCAGCAGTAGAATCTGATTCATCCTCAGAAGATTCATAGTCTCCAGGCCTTTTATGAGAAGTAGAGGACCGAGGAGTAGCAGGAACTGAAACCTCATGAAGAGGATGTAAGGACATTAAGACAGAAAATAATCCCTGAGTAAAAGCCTGCCACTCACTTTGTGGATCCTAGAAACAGAAGAAACATATTTAATTTTTTTGTTTCCTTTTTAAGGGAATGTTCTGAGAAGGCTCAGATCCAGGATGACAGTCAAGAACAGTAGCAGGAACTTTTTCCTCAATGAAAACTGAGGAACTCCCCTAGGCCCCCTCAAAAAAAAATCAGCCGTGGTTCCCTATGAATATCTGAGATGGACATCTGCAAAGCCTCTTTGGACATGCTGCCAGCCAGATCCTCACTGGCCTCCAAAATGGTCATGGCAGAGAAATCCAACAACACAGCCGGGTGAGCCTCTGGACTTGTAATGACCTCAGGAGAAACACCGGGCAGAGGCTGGACAGTAGAAGATTCCGGTCGTACCTTTTTCACCTTCTTCTTCTCTAGTTGCTGAACCTTGGGGCAACAGATTCCTTCCATAGAATCTTTAGCAAGTAGCTTATGATCCTGAATCTGAAGATCTAATGAAAGGGAAGAAAGCCTACAGTGAAGGGTTTTTGGAACAAATGCCTGACAAAAAAAAACAAGATGAATGTTCATGAGGAGCACTTAAGCAAAAAAGTAACGTGTCTCTCTGGGAATCTGTCTCCCACACAGTCATTTACCCATCCTGGATGACATAAATCCCCAAGGAACACAAAAACAAGAAAAAACAAAATCACCAACAAGGCACTTAACTCACAAAAACAGCAGGTGTAGGAAGTCACTGGAGAATGTAAATGTGTTCAACAGATGCAGGTAAATAGGCCAATGGTGTAAAAGATATGTTCAAACTGGTGGCAAAGAAGTTTTGTTTTTGGTAGGCCAGAACATCACCTAGATTCCCTACATTATGCAGGAAGCATATGGTGATGTTTTGCATACATTTATAATTCAGAAGTCTTTGGAAGACTGGCTGGATGTTGGACTTTCACGGCAGGGAATCCCATATAGTTAACAATACTGCAGAAGTAAGGACATCCTTAAGATACTCACTTCTGTTCTTCTGGATAGACAAACACACACACATGCACGCACACACACACACACACACACACACACACACACACACACACACACACACACACACACACACACACACACACTGGACTGCAGGGAGAACAGAACCCCTACCTATCTAAGTACATAGACTACAGAATGCAGTACATTACACAAGTGCCACAGCACAAGTCTGACTTGTACAATACTGCAGATGAACTTATAGCAGATGACAGAAGTAGGGCTTTTGGTAACAAAATGTGGTAGACCTGCATAGGTTCATAGTTTCATATGTATATAGGAGGCTACTAGCCTCATTGCTCTACAATGTTTAGATGCCTAGCTGTGTAAAAGCACAAGTACCCTTATTGAGCATAGTTGGATGGTCATTGTTAGCAGAGCAATTTTGTGAGCAGCACCAACTGGGCTTGCCTATGAGGGACATAGGTGCCAATCCAGAGGTAACTTCCCAATCACCCAACTAGTAGTCAAGGTTGCACTTGAACAAAGTCACTGAGGAGCACTGATTCACATGCAGTGGAAGCCTATTACAGAAGAGTGTGAGTTGTTGGAGGATATATATATGTCTCTCCAGCACGTGCTGTTTATGTCACAGACTAGGCTGAGAACCTGGGCCAAGTTATTCCTGTCCAATTTTATTTGCAGATGTGTAGCATTTCCAGTAGGGCATGGTCTGAGACTGCTCTATAGGGCAGGCATAGGTCACCTCTCAGCAGCCTGCATGATACTGAGTGCACTGACAAGTCTTTCAGTCTTTTCATGTATGTCATGTTTGGAGGCCCTGTAGTCTCCAGGCACAACCCTCTGTTTTCTCCAATTGCTGCAGGTGTCTGGTTAGGTACATACAGAAGAGAGTACTGTATTCAATTAGTGGTCTGCTAAGGGTAGAGTACAGCAGAGGTATGACCACTCTGTCTTTGATGTGATGTCCATATGTATGATATGCTCAATGCAGAATGTGTGCATCACCACTATGGACACATAGTGATGAAAGTGTAGATTGCTATCAACATGTGTTCCTAAGTCTCACAACACTGTGTTTGAGCTTATATGGGTGCTATGCGTATCATAATTAGTAGGGGTACTTCATTGCCAAAGGGAAAATGAGCCATTGTATGCTTTAACGTTTAGTCCATGAGCTTGGTACCAAACATTTGTGTGTGTCAGCTACTTCTGTAATATGTCACTATCATTATCATTGGGGGATTCTGTATTTGTGCATCCAGCTACCAATCATTTGCAAACTTGGTAAATCACAGGACATTTACCATTGCCTGTGCTTCAGGGAATTAGTTTGCAAACAGAAACAGTTGAGGGCTCAGAACAGATCCTTGTGGTATTCTAATGGTAATTGGCTACTGGTGGACATGCAGTCCCTAACTTTAGAGCATGTATTATGTCAGTGAGTCAGTTGGCTTATCCCTGTACTACTGTGTGGCTTAATTCCCACATGGGAGATGCGCACTATGACACATAAATGGGGGATAATGTCAAAGGCCTTGGAAAACTCAGCATAGGTGGTATGTCCTGTTATCCCTCATCCAGGTCTGTAGGGTCAATATCCAAGAAGTCTACAAGATTCAGTAAGGAAGATCTACCCTTGACAAAAACAAAATGGGTAGGGTCAAGTATGTTGAAGGTCACCTATGCCCCTGTGGAAATGGTCCATGCTGATCCCTTCCCTAGCCTTGCAAATAAGTGTTTTTGGCATATGGCTCAATAGTTGTAGTTCTGCATGTTACCAGATTGATGTGCATTGCAAAGCACACAACATTTGATATTACATTTTGTAGTGTGGTTGATATATATGTGTGTGGAAAAGTACTGAGACACAAGGGTTACAGTGCTTGGATGGGTGGCAACAGATGTATGCACTGTAAACAGCTGACATATTTTTAGATAGGGTCTTCAGTTTGTAACGCCATGATTGGGGTGAGGGTAGGGACATCCCCATGATCGTCAAGCTGGGTGACAGTGAGAATTAAGTCCTCACCCACTGGACTGTCATCACTGTCATCTCTTTCTGCCACTGGCTGAATTGCTTGATGTCTCCATCTCCTCGATCGAGCACTATGTAAAATGAGGGAGAACTGCATCTCCAGCTGGTGTATGCATGCACCAACAGTGTGGTGCACAACCCTATGCACCATTCCTGGCAACTTGGTGCTGCTACTGCTCCTGGAGGGGACCACTGGACCAGCCACTAGGGCAGGGCTACCTGAGGGGGCAGGTAGTGCAGGGGCAGCGGAGGCAGCACTGCCATGTTTGGCTCCCAGATGTGCTAGGCAATGGTACTGGAGCTGGTGGAGGGGAGGTAAGTGGTTCCTATGGGGCAGGCCTATTCTGCTGTGCTGTGGAGCATTTAGTGATGTGATACACATGGATGACATGGACATATTTTGATGGCACTTAAAATTAAAAAAGGAAATAAAAATGAAAATAAAATACATATAAAATAAAATAAAAATTAATTTTACAATAAAATAAAATAACATAGAAATAAAATAAAAGAATTCATAGAATAAAATAAAAATAATGACACAAATATTTTGTTATAAATAATTGGAAATAAAATAAAAATAGAATAAAAAAGCAAGATAAGGGTTGAGATAAGAAAAAAAGAGATAAGATTAGTAGCCTTATATGTGACATACAGTACATTATTACAATTATTTGAATCCATCTTAACTTTTACATTTAAGACTACCACCTTCTAACAGATGTGCATTACACTACAGAGTGCAGCAACTAATCCTTGACATGTGCATATATTGCACATGTGCGTGTTCCAGTGTACAGATTACAGGTTGCAACAGGGCATTTGTGCCACTGGTATAGAGATTTTAATTTAAATGTAAATATTATTGAAGAATTAACAGTATTATATAGCTGGGAAGTGGGGTGCTTGAACCCACAACCATTGGCTAAAGTCTAATATTGTACTCTTGGTTTGTGCTACAGAATAATGCATGCATATTTGCTTTTACAGTTGAGATATAAATGCTCAATTTGATACTCTAATATTTAACTCTTGGTTTGTGCTACAGACTAATGCATGCATATTTGCTTTTACAGTTGGTTGAGGGTATCCCTCTTTCTCTTCTATAAGTCATTGTAATGATGCCTACATTGGTTACCAGTGTGGGGGATACCAGTGGCAATGGTTACATCCCAGGCTAAACTATCCAAAACTTCCAACTTATACTGGAAGCCAGAATAGGCAACCTGCTGAAGCCTAGCACTGTGGTTATTAATGAAGAGTCCAATAAAAATATTGGACTCCTGGATACCCCATCTCTGTGCCCTAAACCTGACACCTTATCCACAAGCACCCTACCATGTCTGCCATGGATTTAGATTAATGGAGACTGAAGCTTTCCTGCCAATTTCAGTTATCACATTTACTGGTAGTGTGGACACTGTTTGAAACTGTTGTGCTCTGCTTTCCATCATACAAACAGGGGTGTGTGCAAGTGCCCACCCCAAAACATCACATTTGCATGATGGTAAGCAGAGATTAACAGTATCAAGCAGTAAGGCATTACTGCAGTTGCAATTTAAAGGTTATTGAATGTACAGACAGTTGTGTATATGTGTTAGGCAAATGTGAAGGCTATGCCAGTCCAGATAGCAGAAATATATTTATTACAATATTATAGACATTATACCCACAGTCATACGTGTGATAAGAAATGTGATAATATATAGATATATACATAAATCACTCACACAACACTAGTATCTCAGCCCTCATACACATAATTAATATCACCTCCACTATGTCAAGTGGATACCTCTCCCTGTTAACCTCTCATAGTCATCTTTCTCCAAAACATTTATTCCATCATCCATCTATGCCCCTTTTCTTTCTTTTCCTCACTCACGTCCAACTGCCTACTACATACTTCTTATCTCTTGCTATCCCCACTGCCTCTTATCTTAAAACTACCTCTTGCCTCATTTCACTTACTTTCCTACTGGCTTGTTCCTTAACTCATCTCTCAAACATCTAACATCTTATCCTTGCTTTTTCCTGTAACCCTTCACCTCATTATCACTATTAATGTCCTTCAATATAAACCACCTTCACCTTCTCCGATTACTATCATAAGTTTATTATATTATTTATTCTTGAATCTGCTCATAATCTACACACAAATGTATTTTTACATGCCTTTCATTTTTATTTTGTTAAACAGATCACAACTCTTGCTGTAAGTGCTATTTCAGCACCTCCATTGTATTTTATGTACAAATTATTGTAACAATTTTTGTAATGCTACATATGCTTTCTTTTATACATATGTAATATTTTACTATGTTAAATGTTATTTTTAAACATTACTGGAGCTTTTCTGCGGTGGTGGTGCTGCGGAAGCATTGTCGCCTCATAGAAGACGTTGTCCCATTCGATTCTCAGCTAGAGCGTCTTCTGTGTGGAGGCATACGTGAATGGGGCATGCCTTCGTTGAAGGTTGTGCATCAGGACTGGTAACCCGGTATGTAAAAATCCACTACCAATCATTAGCGGACCGGAGTTCTGCTGTGGCAACCCCTAACTGGGAAAAGCCAAAAGACACAAACAAACTGGAGCTTTTCTGCCTGGGCTTCTGCTAAAAAATGGGTTTTTGACCCAGTTGGACTTTCCCGGTCAACAAATGACAATAAGTAAGTAATCAAGTAAATAAATAAATAAATTATCAGTGAGCCTGACTATAATGAGAAGTGGAACAACAGTAAAAGTATATAGAACATGCTGTGTTTGAACCCAGGACCATGTGTATGACAGTCCTACATTTACACCTGTTGCCACAAGAAGGTTGAGAAACACTTGTCTGTGTTGCAGTTCATTGCTATGAACTGCAATGTCACAACAGTAAAACAAAGGATGCATATCCTGTACTAGAATTCAGGACCATATGTACTCCAGCCCTACACTTACACCTGCTGCCACAGGACTAGTTACATGACATTCCCTATTTTACTAATCATCCTTAGGGTATAGCTGTTAAGCACCACACAATGCCACTTATCAGGTTTGCACGATGCCCAACAGTATTAATTGATTACATCTGGTTTCTATTTTTGGCTGTGTGGGCCCTGTCTGCTTCCTGGGGGTCCAGTTGTCCAGTTTATGCACTGCCGCACTTAACACAGATGAGATAAGCACAGCTAAACCTGGCATTTATTTCCTATGTTCCTGTGATTGCTTTATGCACATCAATGCACAAATGTCGTCCCCCCCCCAAAAAAAAAAAACAATTAGACAAAGACAGTAAAGCAAAAAAGAAAAAAAGGGGCAAGTAATTGAAATGAGGAAAACACAAGAAAATGCTGGCTCACATAGGATATGTCTACATACATCTGGAATTGAAATCTTACTCCAATGCACCTTCAGAACATAGGAAAGGTGGCTTCTCCCTTTTTGCTACACAAACAGCTATGCAGCAAAAAACTGAACTCAATCTGTACACAAACAACTGCAACAGCATCCACCAACAGCAACTGTTATTCATACATTTATCATTCTTGGATGTACTGTACCTAGAGATCACACAACCTGTTATGATTACTGCATGGAAATATACAGCTCTATCTTACATTTCTGTGTTTGTAGTTCATTCTTCATTTATATGACCAGTAATTTGAGACATGCAGTGTGTAAGCTATTCTATATCATCGGCCTTAAAATGTTTGAGGATATTAAGTGGAAATAATATATGCAGTTGGAAACAAATGAAGGGCAGGTTGGATGTTAAGGAACACAACCTCTGAAGTTTGTGATTTTTAATTACATTTCCAACCTTACATCTAATACTTTTAGATCTAACCTGACACACCCAGTGGAAGTAAGTCAGCCTGCAGTACTGTTGTGTTTTCCTTCTTCCAACCAGTAATCATTCATAGTAACAGCAAACACTGAAGGGGTGTCTGCACTATGTTTACATCTCCTACATGGATCCTAATATTTGGGATTCAGCAATTCCAATGAGTTCCCATCTCATCTGCATCTTCACAGTGCTAACAGCCTAAATCTACATTATATTAAAAGGCAACCATGTAGCTAGGCAAACTGATGGTGAGCAGACTTGTTTATGTTGGGAAGACTGCACAAACTCTATTTCTTCAGGATATATCTGTACAGAGAAGTACTGAACTTCAGAAGGTATGCTTCCATTTTGTCAGCTGCATAGTGCATATGCTGGAATATATTTAATATAATTCTGAAGCAAAGGTTTTTAACCTTTTATCTGCATGCATTTGATAGAAGTGTACTGATGGCATACTCATGTTTGTCAAGCCATTTCAAAGGTATACTTCATTTGCAATACATGAAAATGGAATGCTGTGTGATAAATATGTAAAAATGTTTCAGGGACAGTTTCTCTGATAGCATTTTTAGAGTTCAAAGATGGTTTGTCATTGAAATGTGTCATTTTCCTGTTCTTTTGAGGAGGGAGAGCAAAGGTGAGTTAATGTTATGGCACAAACAAGGATATGTTGCTCTTGTTACTCTCCTTGTTTTTCATCCTGCCTGTTGTTTGTACTTCACACTTCTAGACTGTTTCATGTTTCATGTTTTATGTTTTATGTTTATGTGGGTAATACTGAGTGGCTACCTTTTCTGTTTGTTCTGTAAACAGTTATTTTGTAGTAATGTGATACTTACGTGTGTTATCCTTCTGTTCTCTTTTAGGACACCTAGGAGTATTCCACCCAGGCATCAATCTTCTGAGAACCCCCCCTTCAACAATGCTGAGAACCAGATTATTGTCGATGCCTTTAGGCAATATGGTATTTTTCTGCTGGAAAGGGGACGGGGAGATATGGCATGTAGGCTGCAAATATGGCACCAGATAGTAGTGGACTTGAATGCCATGGGTGACCATGGCAGGATATATGTGCAGGTGCACCACAGGGCAACTGACATGATCATATCTGCACAGAGCAGAGCAACTGCAGTGAGCCGTTACCAAATGGTTCCTGTAGAAGGGCCTGCTAGGGTACCACCATTAACACCCAGTGAAGAGTTCCTGGTCAATATCAGGAATCCAGACAGCTACCAAGAGAGTGCAATACAGCATGTGCTGGATGTCAGAGCAACAGTTTCAGAGACAATAAGCATGTCCCAGGATGAGCTTCCAGGTAGGTTTTGCTATTTGAACAGTTGAATATTGTTATATAGTAAAACAGTTGAAATCAAAAATTTGCTTCTGTGTCACATCTCTTTTTTTGGCGGGGATGAAGATTGCTACAGTTATTAGCTTGGGTTGGAGTTGTCAGCCATGTTATTGTTGAAAGTATACTTAATGGACATATAAAGGGGTAAAGGTATTACCCCCCCTCCCGTGTTACTCTTAATTGTGATGATGTTGCTCTTACCTCCTGCTTAACTTCTTCAAGGACCATCTGGATTACAAAGGAGAATCTCTTCTCCAAATGGTAAGCCAAATATTTTTATGTCAGTACTCCTGAGCAATGTAAACATTAATTTTGTTTGTGCTGTTGATGTCAGACCTGTTGTGTGTACTGTCTGCAATAGTGGGAGCACTGTTACTTTGTTAGCATATATTGCAGTATAGTAGTGCAGGTATTAATTTATTAATGTGTTTCTTGCTTTTTATCACAGGTGATAGTGACAGTGGGAGTGTGGGCCCTCTGCCACCTGATGTCAATGTATCAGTAAACTATGATGATGATGGTGGCCAAACTGAGGCACAGTCAAGGGGTGCAGTGGTTGAATCTGACTCTGAGGTTAACACACAACTATCCCATGCAATTCCATCTGGCACAGCGAGTAGGCCTAAACCTATCCATTTCAGTGAGGCCACAGATGTTGGACAGGTGCAGGGTGAGGTCATTGATCAGGGAAGTGTGGCTACTGCAGCTTCAGTGCATGTTGAGTCTGGCCATAGCTAAAGTGCGGGTGAGGTGCCATGCAGAAGGGCTGATATTGGTGCTTGGTGGGGACCTGCTGTCTGTCCTCTACCAGATGCAGATGTCTCTTCCTGTGACACTCAACATATGTTTAGGGCCATCATGGAGACACAAGCATGATCACATAAGTGCTCCAGAGAAATGCTCAGTGTTGTTGATGTGGCAAAGTCTGACATGCATGACTGCCTCCACCATGTTGCCAGTTCAATGGAGTCGATGAATGGCACATTGGAATGAATGGTGTCTGTGATAGAACATCTGCTGGGAGGGGAACAGCATCCACATGGGTGTAGCTCAGCCACATCATCTGCTGCCAGGCAATGTGGCCATGCCTGATCACACTCCGATAGGGCAGTACTTCCACTGCTCCACCAGTGAGTGTGCTGTCCACATCCTGACTAGGCAAGCCATGGGGTAATGATCCTGAGCATCCCCATGAAGGGAGCTCATCTATCAGACATTAGTCACCTTCAGGTAGCAGCACTGCATCTGACCATGGGTGTGGACATGCCAGTGCAACTTCTGGCAGAGCCAGTTCTCATGGTCAGGCATGACAACAATGAACTGCCACCTCTACCATGCATGGCTCACATCTGTCTGACATGCTAAGATGTACAGCCAACACATTGCTTGGTTATGTTCATGTGGGCACTCACATACCAATTCCACCTGGAGGATCCCTACAAACACACACACACAATAGTTACTCATTTTGTCTCACTGGACATTTGTCGGTGTATCCAACTGCCTGCCTGCTTCTCTTTTTTACTCACATACACTCACTGACCTTTTGTGTCAGCCTGGGCATCCTCCCCCTCACACACACAACACTCTGTGCAAGTGATGATTACTCTGCCATATCTCTGCTTTCTATCTTTTGGATTCAGGAATGCATAAGCTTTGTGTCTGATGCTCAGGGTGCATAGATAACCTAATGCTTTGTATATCTACATTTGTGGGGTTGAACTGTTGATTGGACCTTTTACATATATTGGCCTTGGAAAGTTAGACAGTTTGATAGTTTCAAAATTTCCTAACTTTATAGTGAATGATCTTGTGAGAGTTGCAAAGTCAGAAACTGCAAGGTGTATGATTACTTTCTAACTTCTCTCTTTAATGATTTTCCAGTACAACTGTTTGGTGCTAAACTTAGGCCATGCAGTGATCATCAGTACTTTTGAGAGGTATGACTGTGTGAATCTTTGATGCCTGAGGCCTACTGCTTAGTAATGGACACATATACGTCAAGTAAGTCTCTGCTGTAGCATGTTAAGGCAATTTCTGTACAAATCTCCCACCTTTTACTTGCTTACCGGATCAAGTAATGAAATACAAAGACAACTCCAGGTTCAGGACTTATCTTGTAAATGCAGCAGTCACCCAAGTTTTAGCTCAGGGCTGACTCTGTCTGATGCAGGTAGTACACAGATAATACATGGGGAGGTAAAGGTTGTGTGAGTTGCCTGGCATAAATGTTACTATATGTATGTGAGTAGGATGAAGGTTTTAGGCCCTTAGCTGGTGAGTGAGTATGCTATGCATTGCCTCTTAGCAAATATAAGGGCATACTGAGCATGCCTACATCTGCCTACACCCACAGCAGCTAGTGGTTCCCCCTCTGATTCCTCATCTGCCTGTTGCTGTGGTGACTGTGGTGGGATGTGTGCCCCTTTTCTTTGCTGATCCTGCTGAAGTTGATCATAGGTTCATAGGTGTTTACTAGGCTAACAACCACAAGGGGTTTTTAAGCCTTGTCATGCATCCCAAATCTCTGACAAGTTCTGATACCCTTGATAAGTGTAAGCATGGGCTTGGGAGATGAGCCATTTACAGTTTACCTGTGTCCATTAGAGACATAGGTGCCAAACCAGGGATGAATTTCCAGTTTCCCCATCGAATTGTCCAAGTTGCACTTGAATTGGGTTTGGGAGGAACTCTGCTTCACATGGATTGGCCACCTGTTCCATAGACAGGGTAGTCTCTGGGATACATACCTATATGCAAAATAAGTAAGTCCAAAGTACCTACTGCTTTTCCTGATTGTTTCAAGACATTAGCCCCCCCCCCCCCATCATTCTGTACTTCCTAACAGCAGTCATCCTTTATATGCTGTTTAACTGTTTGAAAGCCCTACTATTTTTCTACTACTAGAAAACCCTTTCTCTTATAAATTCTGGTCTTCCTAAATCCTACATACTCCTTTGTAAAAGTGGTTTATATTATTTCAGTAAGAAAGGTTTGCAAAATAAGCAAGTCCAGTGTACCTACTGCCTTTCCTGATTTTTTTCTGTAGACTTGCACATCTGTGAAATCAGCAGCAACCTTTTTTCATCATACTATTGGGTATCCACCACTTTTCTGGTCTATTCTGATCCTCCCCTCCCCCACAAGACCAATTACAGCCTAATCAGGGCCAGCCCTTTTCATCATACCATTGGCTATCCAACACTTTTCTGGTCTATTCTGTCCTCCCCTCCCCACAAGACTAATTACAGCCTAACCTAGCTTTCTTAAGCTACAGGAGTCATTTTTAAAATCCCCTTGGTGTAGCTGATTGTCTCGCTGGGTGGAGTGCCCATACCTAAGGTTATTTTTCAAAAACTTAAGGTTCTTTTTTATGAATACCTCTCAGTGCCCATATTATTCTTATGCTAGCTCCACAACTTAGAGAGTGAAATAACACATTTAATCTGATAAGAAAACAAGCATTACTATATACTTAATAAAGAAGTGTAGTGTGCCCCTAACTCAGTAGCTTAACTCTGTGAAGAACGTGCCATTGTTGTTCTATACCTCCACAACATTTCTGCATTCCTCCAAACCATTTTAAGGCAGCTGATAGTTTTCTGTGCACCACATGTACAGTGGGAACTTGCACTTACCCACTCCATTCACCCTCGCTCCACTCAGGCTCACTCCACTCCCGTACTCTACCCCCATTCCCATCCGCCCTCATATCACTTTCATTTATCCTAACCAAATCACACACCCCACACATCCTCAACCAACCACTGTTCTCCACATCACAAGTCACTAATCACTCCTCCCACCTCATAATTGTACATTATCATCCCAATCCCAATCAGTTCCTTCCCCAGCTTTCCAAAACCTGAACTACATCTTTTGCTCATCACCTCACTACTCATACCACCACTCCCTCCTCAACTAACCCCCTCCTAAAATCCTATATTCAGACATGTTTCTCTTACACATACTATTCATCCCATTACTAACTACTCTCTTCCTAACAACACCCAACAACTCTCCCATAATCTACTTAAACTCCTCCACCTATCCTTTAACAAACCCACCTCTATCTGACCTCTTTCACTTTGACATAGCACCCCACATCTACAAATCCACAAGCATTGAACTATTCCCATATAGATACCTACACCATGCTAACCTCTCATTAATACCACTAAAACAACAATCCTCCCAAAGATTTCCCCCTAAGTACAAGTAAAAAATCTAATGTTCATTTATGTGGAGACATATACCCCAACCCTGGCCCTACTCTCACCCAACAAAACACAGCCATCACAAACAACTTCTTTAAACCAACAATAAATCAAACCTCACCTCTACTATCCAACATCCAAAAAGAGCTGTGACATCCTCCTCATAAATATAAACCTCAGAAGTCTCTTAAATGAAATACATGAACTCCACGCCACCCTATCACTATACACTCCTGACATTGCTGTACTAACTGAAACCTGGCTTAAACCCCACATGAACAATATTGAAATCATTACCCATGGTTACAACATCCTCAGACAAGACAGGACAACAACATGAGGTGGAGAAGTAGCAATTCTACATAGAGACATTCTTAATTTTGAAAAACTGCAGGTAAACATCCAAGATACTGATAATCCAGAACTCTTAGCATCACATCTAAAAGTCAATAACAGCAAACATATCATCTTACTATCTGTATACATACCACCAAATAATAATCACTCCACAACAGAAAACCTTCTCTCATGGGCCTCAGCCATATTTAGCCAAAAAACTATACTAGTTGGTAATTTCAATATTGATTGGCAAATCTACTCATCAGATAACCCCTCAGATCATATCAACCTACATGGTTTCACCCAACTGATTTATTCACCCACTAGAATTGACAAAACCAGCAACAAATAATCTATTCTTGACTGGACCCTGACTAACAAACCCTCTCTAACCCACCTTTCAGGCTATCTACCTGACAGCCTAAGTGACCACCTGCTAACCTTCTTTCTAAGACACTGTAGCTCACCCACAAAATCACAAACATATAAACAAATATGTAATACAACAAATGTTTTATGTTTTCAAGAGACATCTTTAAACAAATACTACTAAACTGTAACTGGTCCTCATTAAAATACCTCCCACTAGATGCAGCAGTCGATTATTTCAATAACATATTTCTTGATGTTCTAAACACACTTGCCCCCATAAGACACATAAGAACAAAAACTAATAATCGCCCATGGCTCTCTAAAGGAACTAAACAGTTACTAAAACAAAGAGACAAAATCTGGTATCAACATATAACCAACAAATCAAAACCATCCCTAGACACCTACCACCTGCAAATCAGAGCTGATAAAAAAACTGTACCATACAAACATTCAGTCCAAGCATCAACACAACCCACAGAAATTCTGGGCCTCCATCAATCAGCTTATCCATCCAGGCTACACCCCTACCCCATCCCCAAATATCAAAAACACAGAAGAAAGCATAGCATCCTATTTTAACTAATTTTTCATAAATTCCATCCTCTTACTCATAAAAAACAAAAATTGTCTGCAACAAATCACCCTCCCTACTATCACTGATTTACCTACCTCTGTCTCTTTCAAACCTGACCAAACAAGTACAATAAATAAATTGCTAGGCTAACTGAAACCCACAACCTTGGCCACTGACAAGCTGCCAAGTGACTACATCAAATTAGCAGCAGATGTAATCTGCTACCCAGTTTCAATACTGATCAATAGATCTATCACTGAACAGTATGTACCTTAAATCTGGAAAACCTTCTATGTAATCCCATTCCATAAAGGGGGCTCCTCACTACAACTATCTAACTATAGGCCAATATCTATACTATCCCCTCTTTTTGAAATCTTAGACAAGTGCATCCACTCTCAACTGATGCAACACCTACTATCTAATAAGCTCCTTTCCCATGCACAACATGGATTTTGACCAGGTCATAGTACCACAATGGCACTGCTCAAATTAATCAATACTATCAACCAACTAATAAACAATGGCCAAATGGTTGTCTCAATATTTCTTGACATGTCAAAGGCATTTGACACAGTACCTCATGAACAACTCCTACATGAGCTTCCATCACTTGACATATCTAGAAACACTCTCATTGGTTCAAGAATTACCTATCTGACTGCTATCAATCAGTCAAATGACACAATGACCTCTCCCATTACAGTAGGTGTTCCACAAGGATCAATTCTTGGGCCTCTGCTCTTCACAGTTCTGACCAATAACCTACACAAAGCTACTAACCTTGCTTCCATCATACAATATGCAGATGACTCCACTGACATCTGCACCGCACCTACCCTAAAACAACTACAAGGCAATACTCAAAAATCTTTTACTGCCATTGAGTCGTTCTTAGAAAAATACCAGCTCATCCTTAATCCCAAGAAAACCAGACTAATGCTGTTCCCTAACCAATGCCACAAAACAAAGTCCACCAACCATGACTTTACGATCACCTCATCCAATCACAATCTAATAAAACCCACCTCAGACACCAAGCTACTAGGTATCATTCTAGATGATAAGTTAAAATTTGACAAACATATATCTCATGCCATCAAAAAGGCCCACATTAAATTAGGTTCCCTTTACAGAATAAAACCTTTCTTAACAAAATCTTCCAGACAAGCTATTGCAAGGACCCACCTACTATCCACTTTACTCTACACCTCCCCTATATTTACTAACCTCAGAAAATCAGACTTAAGCAAACTTGAATCATGCTACCATAAGATAGCCAGATTTGCTGCTAACCTGCCCCACAGAACTCATAATTATCTTACTCTGAAACATCTCAAATGGCTAGAGCTGCCCAACCTACTAATCCTAAACCAACTTACCATAACCCATTCCATAGTTTACCTACCTGAGAAAATATCCATCCCTACAGGACCTAGTACAAACCCACCTCAATAGCAGTACTCTATGATCCTCAAAAAATTACTACTTGAAGTTAGAAAATCCAGCAATAGTTTTGCAGAGTCACTATATTTTAACTCTGCAACTAAATCATGGAACTCCACCTTCTAGAACATACTAAACACAGCAAACCTAATGCACTTCAAAAAACTGCTAAAGTCACACCTAAATGACAACTGGTTATGCTCCTGCTCCTCATCAGGCTGAACCCATTTCTCCCCTCCTCATCCTCTCTCTTCCTGTTCTCCACTTTCACTGTATCTCTATGCTTAGTGAATACCTTACTTACACCCATCCTCACCCTGTCTTTCCCTACTCTCCACTTTTGATATATCTCTATTTGCTTACTGATTCCATGTGATTGTAAGTATAACAACATTAAGCATAATTTACAATACCAAATAGGTATATCTGAGACATAACTCCATTGTATATTAAGCTATTGTCTCTCTGAGACACTACTCCAATGAATGATTTCTTGATACTAAGTGTAACTGTCAAAATATGTGTTACTAAGTGATCATGTTAGCCTTATTACCAACTTGAACTGTAATATGTTATTATGTCATTTATTACTATCATTTCTCTGATTGTTTCACTATAGTTTAAAATACTGACTGTTATGTTATGTTATGTGGAGCTTTTCTCCCCTGGCCCATGCTGAAAATGGGCAATTTTGTCCAGTTGGACTTCCCCAGTAAACAAATATTAAACAAATGAATAAATAAACAAATATATCACTGGAAAAGTTTAAATCTTTAGAATAGGTAATTCTGGTGTTGTTTGTTTTGTGGATATGCAGGAGGTCCTTCAGAGTGGCGAATGACAATGCTCTGTATGCCAGGCATAGATCTCCCCTCAAAAGCTTGTAGGAGACAGAATACAGAGATAGGGCCTTTAGGTGATCTGCATAGGACATTTTACTTGTGCCCTGTATTCTTTTAGTGAGGAACCTCTGTGGACATTCCAATTGTTGGATATGCCTGGTTAGGTACATACCAAAGAGGGCATACTCAATTATAGGTCTGATGAATGCCGAATACAGTGGAACAATATCTTCCTTGGACTTAGATACCATACCTTTGTTAATTAGTTGTGCAAAATAGAATGATTTCCTCACCACTGTAGACACGTGATGATCAAAGGCTAGATTATATATGTGTGTCCCTAAGTCCCTGACTACTGAGTCATCTCTAAGGGGGTGTGTTGTCAATATGATAGTTACGTGGAATAGATGACTTCCAAAAGGATACTATTATGCATTTCTTGGCATTTAGTTTTAGTCCATGGCTCTGACACCAGTTGTTTGTCTGTGTCAGCCCCTCCTGGAAAATTTTGTGCCAGTGTGAGATTCAATGACAGCTCCTAATTTGCAATCCTCTGCAAATTTATTCATCCAGAGACCACTGACATTGGCTTTGACTTCTGAGAAGTAAATGCCAAAAAGGAGCTGTCCATGGACTGATCCCTGAGGGACCCTACTTGTGACTGGCCACTTTGTAGAGGTGGACTCCCCAGTTTTAACTTCCTGGGTCCTGTCTGTGAGCCAGTTGGCTATCCACTGGGTGACATATGGGTTTCTATCTAACCTCCTGAGTTTGTCAACAATGCCTGAGTGGGGTATTGTGTCAAATACCTTGGCCAGGTCAAGATAGGCAGTGTGAATGATTTTTACCCTCATCCATTCCTTTGGTGACCTTTTCAAAGAAGTCCACCAGCTTCAGTAGGCATGACCTGCCTATGACGAAACCAAACTGGGTTGGGTCTAGTGTTTGGAGGTCTACTATATCTCTGCTGATCATCTTCATGATGATTCTTTCCATGGCTTTACATATAAAACTAGTGAGACTTATGGGTCTGTAGTTTCCAGGGTCTGTAGATGGCCCACCTTTGTGCAGAGGGATGACTGTTGCCTTTCTCCATTCATGAGGCACAATGCCTGTTTGGAGGCTACAGTTAAATAGTAATTCCAGAGGCCCTAATAGGTCATGTCTCGTGCTATTTAGAAGGCATCCTGGGATATTGTCTGGGCCCATTGATGTAGTGTTCTTGGTCCTAAAGAAAGCATTAAGGACCTGTTCCCTAGAAAGTAGGTGTGTGGTTTGTATTGCTATGTGAGGGTTGTGGTGGTGTATGTTCATAGGTTCATAGTTTCATAGGTAGGTACTAGGCTATTGGCCATAGGGTCTATATAAACCTAGCCAAATGAGGTTCCCTGGCTTTCGACACCCAAGAAAATTATTTTCCTGTGCCCCTGTCAAGCAGCGCCACAGCAGTGATCCCTGGGGTGTATTTCCTGTTTCTCATCCAATTGTCAAGATTTCTCTTAAAGAGGGCTTATGAGGAGCTCTGCTTGACAAGAATGGGTAGCCTGTTCCAGAACATGGGAAGTCTCTGGGACAGGAATCTATTCCTCTAGCATGTTCTGTTTATTGTGGTGACAAAGCTGAGGTCCCTGGAGCATGTGGCTCAGAGAGATTGGGATTTCTTTAAGTGTAGCATCAGATCTGTGTTAGATATGGTTTTATATGTTAGGAAGAGGTAACCTCTGAGTAGGTGATATGCGACAAAGTAGGGCTGGAGTTTTTTTAGATGGTCAGCATATGGCATCTGTTTGAGGCTGGTAATCCTCCTAGGGAGGCATTTCTGTGGCCTTTCTAGTTGTTGCAGATGTCTTGTGAGGTACATTCCAAATAGGGTGTTGTACTCTATAATGGGTCTGATGAGGGATAAGTAGAGAGGAACAATGACCTCTCTTTTTCTGGAGGAGAACCCCTTTGCGATGAGGTGTGCCATGTAGAAGGATTTCCTGACTACTGTGGCAACGTGATTATCAAAGGAGAGACTACTGTCCAGCTGTGTCCCAAGGTCTCTTATCACACTTTCGGCATTTAGTAGGCTACTGCTTATGTGGTAGTTCATGGGCACAGTGGTTTTCCCAAAGGGGATGACAATGCACTTCTCGGCATTGAGCTTTAGGCCATCACTTTGACACCAAGCATCAGTCTCAGTGAGGCATTTTTGTAGAATGTCCACATCCTTAGGCGAATCTATTATGGCTCCTAGTTGACAGTCATCTGCGAATTTCATTAGCAGACCAGCAGTATTAGCCTGGACTTCAGAGAAGTAGATACTGAACAGGAGAGGAACCAGGACCGAACCCTGTGGTACTCCGCTTGTCACTGGTCTGAAGTTAGATTTGGAGTTGGCTACTTTCTCTGTGTGGGTTCTGTCAGTGAGCCAGTTGGCCACCCATCTTGTGACATATGGATTTATGTCTAGTCCAGTGAGTTTATCTATAATACCAGATTGGGGGATGATGTCATCTGTGTGCACCACCTTACCATCTATGGCTCTGGTGACAGCTTCAAATAAGTCAATTAGGTTTAGGAGGCATGATCTACCTTTTACAAACCCAAACTGAGTGGGGTCCAGAGTTTGGAGGTTACCTATGTCTTTGTTTATAAGCTCCAGGATGATGTGTTCCATGGCCTTGCAGACCAGGCTTGTCAGGCTAATGGGGCAGTAGTTCCTGGGGTCACTGGTGACACACCCTTTGTGGAGTGGGATAACTGTTGCTGTGCACCATTCCATAGTTGAAATCTCCCAATATTAGGGTATTGGGCTGTACCTTAATATTATCCAGTATATCGAGAAACATGGAGTGGGCATCCTGGGGCATGGCACGGGATCTGTAACAAGCTACAACCTGAATTGCAGTCTTGCCCTGTGTTAATTGTACTTGGATAATTTTGGATGCATTATGTTGAGCAACTAGCCTGGAGGTGTGGATATCCTTTATGAATATGGACACACCTCCTCCTTCAGTGTTTCAGTCCAGGTTAGGTGGCAGAAAGATGTGGTAAGAATTGTAACCTGGTAATGCAGGGGTACTGTATGCAGCCTTAAGCCAGGTCTCTGTCACTGCACAGATGTCTATGTTCTCCATCTTAAGGAGTGCCTTGAGTGAGTGCATTTTGAGGTTTAGACCTCTAGCACTGAGTAGCATTACCCTTAGATTTTGCTTGTTTGTATCTACTATGGTAGTGTGTTTGATGTTTGAGCATTGCCTAAAAAAATAGTAGAGTCTGGATTTCAGATTTTGCTGAATTCTGAGCTGTTTGTAAGTTTCTGTGTTGCCCAGACCTTTCTAAGATAGAGGGAAGCTTCTCTGTTTATCAGTGAGAGTGGTGAGCTTTGAACAGCCTATCTGTCGCTGGAGGAGTGATTTCAGCTCACAATCTGTAGTTTTATTGGCTATTTTGGGCTATTTCTATCCCTTTCATCTTTCTGTTTAAAAACCCATGTTTGCATGGTTTTTGCACTTGTATTACCTCAGCAAGAGCCTGCCTGGGTGTCCTGCAGAATGCTACAGCAGAGAGGAAAGGGAGACTTTGAGTGGATTAAGTACCTCTGTTTTGCTTTTTATTGTTTATTTTTGCTATCCAAATTATTCCAACCATGTTTTATTAACTTTGGTACTTATTTGAACAGTTTTTTTTTAATTCTTATACTGTTTGCACATTAACTGATCATTTTAAGTGCTTTTCAACTGTTTAACTGTTAAGGGCTACACACTCAAGTGCGATAGCAATTATTCTGCTTTAAAAGTGTTTGTATTCCTGTACCTGCTTTAACTTTTGAAAAAAACAAAACACAAAAGAAAAAAAAAACAACCTTATCTCTCTATTAATTTCCCACCTTTCTAGAACCAGTAGAGTCTGGTTTTCAGATTTTGCAGAATTCTGGGCTGTTTGTAAGTTTCTGTGTTGCCTAGACCTTTATAAGATAGAGGGAAGCTTTGCTGTTCATCAGTGAGAGTGGTGAGCTTTGAATAGCCTATCTTTTGCTGAAGGAGTGGTTTCAGATTAGAATCTGTAGTCTTATTGGCCATTTTGGGCTATTTCTATCCCTTTCATCTTTCTGTTTAAAAACCTGTGTTTGCACGGTTTTGTGCATCGCACAGTGGCATTTAACTACGGTTAAACTATTCCGGGTGCTAGAAAGTCTGCTCTTCAGATTTTCCCTTAGAACTAGCCAGTTTTCTAGTTTTAGCACTCAAAACTGTTTCTTTATGTTCGGCACTGTCCAAATCTCGTTGCAAGCACTAAATAATCTACAAATTACTGCAGCACTCAACTTTCCTCACTTATCAAGAGGAAATCAGTTCTTAGTACTTAAATTAATAAGCACTAACCAGGCATGTCTAAGGGTCAGTTCCTGGTGTTTTCTCCTGTCTATCTGATGAATCTGGGCATCTTGGGGCAATGTAGCAATTGCCGCATGTACACTGACAACCCTCTCCTCCTACCAGAGAGGGGTAAAGTTGGAGGTGAATTTATCAGCCAGGAGGCTTGCTTTATCTTCTGGCTCAGTATAGGTGGTTCCATTTACAATGACCTCTGCACACAATTGTGTATTGGCTTTGAGGTTGCGGATATAGCTAAAGATTGCTTTGTGGTTGTCCTTGGCCTGGGAGGTCAAACTTACCTCAAATTTGGCTTTGGTAGACTTTATTTGTCCTCTGAGTTGTTTGTTTAGTTTAATGAGAGTGCTTTTATACTGCTGATTGCTGCACCTCCTAATTTTTGCAATGATTTTTTTCCTCCGTTTATACAGCCGATTCACTTTGTGATTTCACCAAGGTGGCTTGTTTTTTGAGTTAGATCTGTACGTCTTCCTGGTGGGTACAGCTGCCTCTGTGCAGCTATTAACATGCTTGTACATGTTTTTTGTGAACAGTTCTGCATAGGCAGAAGTGTTCTCAGGGTTTATGGGGACTTGACATTTTGCCAGGTTCTCACTTAATAGCAGAAGGTTAGCCTTAGAATAGTCCCTGAACATTCCATGTTTAGCTGGAAGTCCAGGTTTTATTTTTACTTCAAAGGAGACCATTTTATGATCTGACTTTACCAGGGAAGGCATTACAGTAGGGAGTGTGCAGCAGTCTCCCATATTAGTGAGGACCCGATCCAGTATGGTTGCACTCCTGGTTGGTATATTGACTATGGTCCAGGGAGTTTGTGTTTACAAAATGAAGGAATCTCTGTGCATGTATGTTTGGTGTCATATATTATTCCCAGTTTAATAGTGGGGTAATTAAAGTCACCCATGAGTATGGAATTGGGTTGGATGGTTAGTGTTTCTAATAAGTTTAAATACATGGGACTAGTTTCCTGGGTCATAGAGGGGAACCTACAGCTTGCAAGGAATTGGTATTGGATTTTACCTATGGTGATTTGAACATGGTGCAGCTCAATTGCATTGTCTTGTTTGACCAACCTTGAAGTATCTTTAGTTTTGATGTAAATAGAGACACCTCAACCTTTAGTCCCTGCCAGTGAAGTGACCATGATTTCCTCAGGATTATGTTGAGTAGCATGGCACATATGGTGAATATTTCTGTACATTTCCATGGACTGTACTGCAGGGCTCCCCCCTATGTATATAAGCACCAGAACGGTGACTTCAGCAGCCCAAACACAAACTCTACATTTCTGGTTTGAATCTTATGCCTCATTATGGCATTCTTCCATGGTTCTGTGTGCATTTCTGATGGTTGCCCTCAGCCAAGGCTTCAGTGCATAGCTTGCATCCCCCAGTAAATGACCCTTTGGGATATCCCCCTCAGCAAACATCTGGTACAGTTGGAAGGCGTGCCAGATATGTGAGTCATGGTAACTGCCAGGGTTACCAGCACACACATTCAAGATTATTCCCTTGGCATTACACACAGCTTGACAGTTGATAGAGTGGTAGACCTTTCTTTTTATGTAGGGCCTACCCTGTTCCCTCAGTGGTGATTTTATTTCTATATGTGTACAATCTATGGTGCCTAGTACTTCGGGGTAGTGTGCTACATGGTAGAACTCCTGCATATTTCTGGCTCTCTCCTCAGAAATACAGGGAAAATATATGTGGTCACTGTCATGTTGGACCATAACATTCAGGAACTGGTGGAGGATCCTGGATGCTGATGCCTGTGAGATCCCAGCATGTACCCTGTTGGTCTCTGAAAGGTATCAGTTGCTAAGATTTTAAGGGCTACACATACCTTAGTCTCCACTGGGATGGGTTCCCTTTGGTTGGATCTGGCTCTGAGATGAGGATGGCAGAGGTTGCAGAGTTCCTGTAATGTTTCCCTGTCCATCCTGTAGTACTCTACAATTTCCACATCACATAATTTGTGAAAAGTTAAACAGGGCCTGAAAACTCTTCTCCTTCTCGGCCTAGGCCTATTGGCAACAGCAGCAGTATTGGCTTGAACCTTTAGCACATACAAATGAACTAAAGTAGCAGCAGTCTGTAACATTCTGTCCATGTAGTCTCCTTTCCATGGCTGCATTCCAAAAGTTTTGGAATTCACAGGAAAAAACAGCACAGAGTCTAGTCAGATGCGTTATGGCTTGTTGAATAGTTTCACCATTTTGAATTGACTGTTTAGCATGCAATTCAGCTGCTTATGCTGTAATTAGCATGCCACGGTTTTTATCTACATTGTGTGGGGGTGCATGCCTATACATGGTGTTTACTGAATCTAAATTTCACTGCTACTGTGTAGGGCTTACTGAATCCCCCATATGTCTAAATGATATCAGTACATTTATGTTGTCATTCTACTAAGAAAACTGAAACATTGTTTCCTACATCACCTTGTAACTGGAGTATGCCCAAATGGCACTACCATTTGGCCATCAAGAATAAATACAATACATTTTAGGGATATATTTATGACAAGTGGGAGAGGATGTTATTGCAAATGCTATACATTAAGAATTTCCTAATACAATTCCATGTGTTTTACAGCTGTGTCCACTGAAAATAGTTTATAGTGGTACTATCCTCACAAACTTATGGAAACTGATGAATGAATCTAAGCATGCAGCATTAGAGTATCTCTAATCTGGAGAAAATGAAGCAAGGTATGCAGCTAGTAATGGGCACATGGTACTGAAGCTATGGAGCAAAAACATTTTGTCGTTTGTTGCTACGGTACAGAAAGAGAAAAGGATGTATAATGCAACATCAAATCCTGCTAAGTCAGTATAGCAACTGAAATATCTAAACTTCACATGAACTGAACTGAACTATAAATGATTCTAACATAAACTTTATTTTTGCAATGATCTCTGTCCCATATACCTCACAATGTGCGAAACTTGCCATCACCACCCCAGTCTCTAAATATACTAACTTTGAGGCAAACAATAAAATGACAAAAAAAAATTCCCTTTAGCCTGAGACACCCAAACTCGGATGTAGCATTAAAGCCCATTGATGACAAACACACAGTCAGTGCAAGGAATTATAGAAGATATGTTACTTCTGTTAAAGATGTATGGCACTTTAAGTGCCAGAAAACTGGGAGGGGACAAGTGTTTGCAGTGGAAATGTTTAGTTCAGAATTAGTACTATATCTGGGAACATATATTTAGGTTGGTAACTTATAAATGAGTTTCAAAGGTAGACTGTGGATGAAGTCATACCCCAAAATATTTGACTTGATTTTGTCATCTTTGCATTTCCAGAAATGAACTAGCTAGAGTTGATAATCAATGTAACTGAGTGCTAGAAAGCACTGACATGGTATTTTCCTTTGGCCTGTTATATTTGCATGTTAAACTTTGATAGAACTACTGCAAATTTTGGTTTTTGAACTATCACTGATGTAAGTGGTACCTGACAAGTATTATTTGTAGTTATCTGCATTATTTCTACATTATTCTTTGTAACTGAAGCTGTATGCTATGTATATATTTCAATAGTATATTTAATGTCTCAGGATTGAATCATGGCTATAAAGGACACTTCTACCAGTCCATTTACCCAATTAACAAAGAACAATCAAAACCAAATGAATGAATGAATCAATCAATAAACAAGTTCTGTTCTACCACGCTGTTTCAAGGCTGTTTTCCAGCTTACTCTTTAGTAATATCTTTTCTATCTCTTTTCTTCAGACGCTGAAATTTCATAATCTGCGTTTGGAAAATTCCAGTCACTCATAGTTAAAAACTAGTACAATTTTTAGGATAAGTGGGAGATCTGCTGTTCATCCCATTTATCTGCCAAATCTTCACTTTAGATAAGCCATGCATTACTAGCAATGCTTTTTAATATTTTTTATTTATTTACTTGTGGAAAAAGGAGCATTGTTAGTGGGTATGAGTGACAAGTCTCAAGATGAAGTGCATGAGGTGGGTGTTTTAAGATTGAAGAAGAATTTGGAGATGTAGATTAAATCATGGAGCTAGTTTAACATAAAGACAGCTTTGGTGCAAGTTTGTGTTATGGAGAATTGTAAAACAAGTTGGTACTACAAGTGCTCACACCAAACCAAGAAAAAATAAAAGAGCACAGCGTTGCGAGTCCACAGTCTTGATTTAATATAAAAATAATAAAACAAACAAGTTAAGCGCTTTCATCTGAAGAAGTCATACTTATTGATGAAAGCGCTTAACTTGTTTGTTTTATTATTTTTATATTAAATCAAGACTGTGGACTCGCAACGCTGTGCTCTTTTATTTTTTTATGGAGAATTGTACATGGAATGTGTTTTAGAACACATTTTTGTCATTTTCTAATCTACTATTCGGTTGCTATGTTTCTGTTGTTTACATTTGTGGGTTTAGTACAGCTGAAATAACAGCAGTACTTTGCCTCTCTCTCTTTCTCTATTTCTCTCTATCGTGTGCATGTGTGTGTGTGTGTGTGTGTGTGTGTGTGTGTGTGTGTGTGTGTGTGTGTGTGTGTGTGTACATATATATATATATATATATATATATATATATATATATATATATATATATATATATATATATATATATATATATATATATATATTTATATATATATATATATATATATATATATATATTTATATATATATATACATATGGGTCTACTTCACTTAACTAGATGAACTAGACTGAAACTCATTTCACAGTGCACACTTGCCTGAAAGCTCACTTCACTGAAAGCTCATCTGACTTAAACTCATTTTGTTGAAAGGTATATGCCATTTTCCCCATTGTAGTACAATCCTGGAGTTAGTATATATAGTAAGAGGAGTGTGGGGGTGCATAGTTTGGGTATATATTATATTCTAAAAAGAATTATTGATTATTGTCATAATTATCCATGTATATGGTTTGAAATGTATAAAAAAGGTGGAGGCTTTGCCCCCACACCCCCCAATGTGGGGGGCTGTGCTCCCCACACCCCCCCTTACTATGTATACTAACTGCAGGATCGTATTACAATGGGGAAAAGGACATACACCTTTCAACGAAATGAGTTTCAGTCAAGTGAGCTTTCAGTCACGTGTGCTCCTTCAAATGAGTGTCAGTGTCAGTCTAGTGAGCTTTCAATCAAGTGAAGTCGATATATATATATATATATATATATATATATATATATATATATATATATATATATACACATATATATATATATACATACTGCAGGATTCAAGGAACTCCATGTAGGGTTCATGTAGAGTTTAAATGGAGTGTTTCCATGTACATGAAGTTGTGTCTGTGGTGGTGCCGTGGAATACATATTAATGAAGTGAGGCATGCTTAAACAAGGCTTCATGGAGTACACCAGTGTTTTTCTGCTGTGAAACCTCTTTGAGAATGCGGATAGCATTTCTGTGTAAGGTTACTGTCTGCAGCATGAAACCATACCTTTCAGCCTCTTACAGCAAGAAATCTGAACAAAGCTATAAATGATGGGGGAGAAAGGCCTAAAAATATGGTGCAGTTTTTAAATACTGCTCTTACAAACTTAAAAAGTTTTAACCACACACAAGACAAGGCTGGAGCTGTAGTTCACCAACAGTTTATTGCACCACAAAATAAAAGAAACATAAGAGCTTTTGTTATATAAAATACATAACTTCATCAGATAAAAGCCAGCATTCAAATAGGCAAATATATATGACTTGCATTATCACATCACAAATGCCAATTAATGAATTAATGCAACAATGTATAAAAATATAAAATCAGTTAAAAACACATATAACCATTAGTAGATTCTCCAGAAAAAAAAATATATATATATTTATTTAGGAAAATAATGCATAAATATGAATGTGAAAAAGCACATATTTAAAAAAAAAACAACTAAAATTGTAAATATGTAAATATGTGTGTATAAGTCTATAAACACATATTTATGTGTATAAATCTATGCTATCTCAATTCTGCCTTCATTTTTAACACACATCCTATAGATGCAATTTCATTTAAACCTGGGAACCCCACTGCATCCAGGCACAAAATCCAGTACAGCTCATGGTTCTCCAAGAACAATTGCCAGGGACTACCTCTTGTATTCTTTTGCACTTATTCAATTATAATGAACTTGAAGTGGTGTTCAGGGAATTCCAGAAGGTGTCTATATAGGGCATTGGTAGTTTTTTTCCCCCCTTATATCATAATTGTGCTCATAAACACGTTGCTTCAGCATCCACTTCATCTTGCCAATATAGAAAGCAGGACAGGCTTGGCACAATGCCCCATATACAACTCCAGAACTATTACAATTGTAATGCCCCTTCACTCTAAAATTAAACCCATTGATAGCAAAAAGCACACCCACATTGATGTATTTACAGTGATGGCATCTCCCACATCGATACATGTACCTATGAAAAACAACAAAAATAGAGCTTAAGGAAGCACTCGACCAAGGTAACCGTAAATTCTATATTTAATAATGTAAGCACATGCTTTCGGAGGGCACAATGTCTCTCCTTCTTCAGACAACAAATAAATGAATTAATTAAAATCAACCAAGTTTAAATACACTCCACAACCAATTAATTATGTTAAATAGGCAATGTTAAAAGCATAAACACGAGTAATTTCATTCCACCAGCATCAGCATTAAAACAAAATACCTACTATATATAAATATATATAACATAATAATTGTAATATAATAATTCAGGTACAAATTTTACTTAAACCTGCTTACATATACTAATGTTTAATTAAGTAAAAATAAAGGTAAAATAAAATAAAATAAAAATAAAAAATAAATAATAAAAAAAATATATAAAAGAAATATACTCAAGTATATATAAATGAATAAATTGAATAAATTTAAACATAAATCTCAAGTGTGTATATACGCTAATTTAACTTAACCCATTATCTTTCCAAAGAAAGTTTTCTAAGGACACAACTTATAGAAACGTGGTCGTTAAGACCAGGATACATGTAAGCAGCTGTCGTAAAAGGACAGATGGTTAGGCGGCTAGGATGGTTTCAGACGAAGAAGATTTTTTAACAGAGTGTAGAAAGCGGTTGTTAAGGGACAATTTGTCAGGGCTGCAAGGATGGTGTCAGATTTTATTTATTTTAATCTGACTGTGCCCTTTTAGAGAGTATGTTTATAAAGAGAGACTACCCCATGGGCTTTGTGCAAGATATTAAAAGAGAAGTAATGGACACGAGAAGATCTGGGTTCTATTCCCCCATTCTTGATGAAAATGGTCATGACTATAATGTAAGTACATGTAATTCAACTATTCTAGTAAATAGGGGGAGTACAGTTACTACTACTGATACCAATTTCAAATTGTCCTTTATAACCAGATTCTCTGTGGACTTTAAATCGATCCAGGAGATTCTAGCAAAAAATTGGAAGGTTTTGTTGGGAGATGGGGAGATTAGATCTAGAATTAGTAGCAAACCAGTCATAATATGGAAAAGAGGTTTGAACATCAAAAACTTGGTAAAAAAAGTTGGTAAACAACATGATGATTTAAAACATAGGTACATGTATTCATGTGGCAGATGCCATCACTGTAAATACATCAATGTGGGTGAGCTTTTTGCTATCAGTGGGTTTAATTTTAGAGTGAAGGGGCATTACAATTGTAATATTTCTGGAGTTGTATATGGGGCATTGTGCCAGGCCTGTCCTGCTTTTTATATTGGCAAGATGAAGTGGATGCTGAAGCAACATGTTTATGAGCACAATTATGATATAAGGGGGGGAAAAAACTGCCAATGCCCTGTATAGACACATTCTGGAATTCCCTGAACACCACTTCAAGTTCAGAAGATGGTGATCCCTGGCAATTGTTCTTAGAGAACCGTGAGCTGTATTGGATTTTGCGCCTGGATGCAGTGGGGTTCCCAGGTTTAAATGAAATTACATCTATAGGATGTGTAAAAAATGAAGTCAGAATTGAGATAGCATAGATTTATACACATAAATATGTGTTTATAGACTTATACACACATATTTACATATTTACATTTTTAGTTGTTTTTTTAAATATGTGCTTTTTCACATTCATAGTTATGCATTATTTTCCTAAATAAATATTTTTTTTCTGGGGAATCTACTAATGGTTATATGTGTTTTTAAATGTTTTTATATTTTTATAAATTGTTGCTTTAATTCATTAATTGATGTTTGTCGTGTAATAATGCAAGTCATATATATGTGCCCATTTGAATTTTGGCTTTTATCTGATGAAGTTATGTATTTTATATAATGAAAGCACTTATGTTTCTTTTATTTTTGTGGTGCAATAAACTGTTGGTGAACTACAGCTCCAACCTTGCCTTGTGTGTGGTTAAAACGTTTGTGCTTTTCTGTGGAAACTTAAAAAGTTGATAGAGTAACAGGCTTTGCATTAGCATAAATTTTCTAAAGGGTATGAAATCTGAATCTCAAATGTCTGTCATTATTGAATTCAATCCTCAATGATTAGCCAGTGATTTGCCAAAATCCCACAATTTTATGAGAAACAGACCAAAAATATGAAGCATAAATCTGGACAGTCTATGAAAATATGTACAGTTGAGAGGCATGATGGCAATTCCTTTCACTTGTTCAATATTTGGGAGGGTCCCAAACACATTTAAATTAAGAAAAATCATACAAGGGACCTCGCCATAGATATGTCATTCTGCATTTATTACTCTCATATATTTTATTGTTTTTAATTTCTCTCCTTTTTTTCACATGTGTGCACGATGCTTAGATGGTTTGCATGACTGGACCACCAATGTGTCAGACATGCCCAGACAGCCAAAAATATAAACTGGATGTATTCAATTAATACCACTGGATATTGCACAAACCTGGTAAGTGAGGTTGGACTGTGCTAACACCATCAAGTTAACAATGAATACTAATATAGGGAATGTCATGTAAATAATCCTGTGGCAATAGGTGGTAACCCTAAGTCTGGAGTGCAAATGATTCTGGGTTCTAGTACAGGACAAGCAGACTTTTCTTTTATGGTGTTGACCGCAGATTGTACAAATGAAATGCAACATAGACAAGTGTTTTCTCAGTCTTCTTGGGAAAAGAAGTGTAAGCTTAGGACTACTGTACACTTGGTGCTGGGTTCAAAAAACGCATATTTCATTCACTTTTAATGTTGTTCCACATATTTACTCTCACTCATAACACCTGACATATTGTAGCTGATATTAATATTTTCATGTATGAGGGCTTTGACACTAATATTGTGTCAGTTATTTACCTATTCATTTATATGTGTATTGTGAGTATAAAATGTACTATGTTCATGCAAATATATTTCTGCATTCCTATTTGAATAATAGAGTGGCTGCATATCAAATATCCTTGGAATTCCATTGCTTTTTATTTATTTATTTTTTATTTTGTATTGTCCGGTGTTGCACATCATATACCATCACATAAACAGATGCACCCTGGCTTACAGTGTTTGCATGATGGTAAGCGATATGCAACTTTTTCAAATGTAGCAAAAAATAGTGTGCACTGTCAGTAAGTGCAATACATGAAATTGGCAGGGAAATATATATTTAAAGTGGAATTGGTGGGAAATGCTCATTATACATTGAGCTTGATCTTTAGGAGACATGGCTGGTGTTCAAGAGGGTGTGCACCTTTGAGCCAAATGTTGGCATATTCAAGAGTCCAAAGTCTTTGTTGGGCTCCTAGTTAAGGAACATGGCCAATGCCTTTTGCAGAGTGAATATTCAGGTTTTCAGTATAAGTCTGAGGTCTGGACTAGTTTGGCTAGGGCTTTGACCATTGCGACAGGTATCCCACACACTGGTGAGCAGTGCCATCATCATTATGATATCCTTGATCGGTGGATCAGGGAATGTAGAGCAGGGAAATCTCCACAGATGTGCAAGTATAAAATGCAGTGACTAATTGTAAGTTATAGCTGAATGTAGTCAAGACTGGTATTCATAATGGCATTATGTTTTGTTTTTCTTTTTACACAGGTGCTGAAGAAAGGGCCTCAAATGTGAGGTCTCATGGAGTGAGCCTGACAAAGATGAGAAGAGGATGTGGTATGTATGCATATAAAAAGTGCTGTTATTGTAGCTTTAACTGTTAAAGGCAGATTATTTGTTATTTCAGACAATTGTATATCATTGAACAAGCATATTTCAATTGTAAAAGAAAGTATGTATGTCTTACTCTGTAGCACAATGCAACCATTTCACTTTCTCAAATAGTGAGCATGCATGTATAAATTGTAAAAGGAAAGTATGCATGCATTAGTCTGTAGTCAAAAGAAAAGTAAAGTATTACTGTAGGCAGTGGTTGTGGGTTCCAAGGCAACATTGTCAAGTGTACAATAGTGTGTACAAGAGTGTTATGTTTTCATCATTATATACACAATGCTGTCAGGTAATTATCATTACAGCAATTTACTTTCAGACCAAAATGCCTCTGATACGAATGGCCTGCTCTCAGGTATAAGCAAGCATAAATATGCACACGTGAATGATTGCTGGCTGCAATCTGATCAGGACTACAATGTTCTTCTGTTAGTAACTGAGTAGTCTGCAAAATAATATAGAAATTTCTTAGGAGTTGGCAGTGTTAAAAGTAAAATGTAACAGAATAAAGTGAAATAATTGTAGAAAGCTTTTGTATATTAACCATGACGTTATTAATGTTTTCCTGTTTTTCTCTCAGCTCACACCTTTTCTTCTTTTTTGTTTAATTTGTTTTTTTTTATTTTATGTATAATTTTGTATTTCTTTGCTTTAGTTTATTATTTTTAAATTTGTTTATATTTGTTGTTATATAAATTTGTTTTTGCTATTTTTGTTATTATTATGTTTAATTTTTGTTTTTCTTGTTCATCTATTTTTTATGTGTCTATTTTTTTATTATTTTCATTTGTTTAGTTTATTTTTTTATTTTATAATTGTATGCTAATGTTTTTTTTTATTACTACAGTACAGTAGGGTAGGCAGGTCCCACATGATCCTCCTAATCTCACTCCACCAGCTACAAAACCAAGGCAGAGCACTTCTGGGTGCAGCTTGGAAGCAACCCTCTGCTCCCCCTGCACTATCTAGGCCCTCAGTCAGTTCTGCCCCAGAGGATAGGCCTGCAGTCCTCTTTGGGAGCAGTGGTGGAGGGGGTGCATTTATCACCCGGAATGAGTTGCTTGGTATGGTGTGTAGGATTGTGCACTGCACAGTTGACACACACCTATGATGGATAGAGCACATTCTGTCTGTCCTGGTACAGAGTACCCACTGAAGACCCACATGTCAGGCAGTACAACCTCTGGCACAGTGGGAGGGACAGTGGTGACAGTCCACTGGGTGAGACCCTGATTCCCTCTGTCACCCATCCTGATGTCCATGAGATCTTGATTTCCCCACCCTCACCCCAATCATGTTGTTCACCCCCTTTATCTCCTTCAGCATCCCTGTATCTTGTCTTGTATGTCCTGTCTGTCATAAATTGCTTCCTCATCTTGCCAACTTGCCTGCCCTAGTCTACTTGACACACTTGATCCAGTTCAATTGGCTATACAACATGATGATGTTGTTGTTACCTCTGTCTCTGGAGGAGGCAGCCCAAATTCAGCTAATATTGTATACATCTGATCAGTTTTTACTGTTGAAGAAATAGATAGCTATGGTTCTTTCCTATACCTTTCCTGCACATTCCTGCCCTCCTTTCACCTTGTTTTCCCCCTGTTTACTCCCCATTTCACCACTTTCCTATCTTCCCAATTTATTTTCTTTAAAGAATCAGTGAACAGTGGTGTGTGTGATTTGCACCATCACAAATCAATGGTAAAAGGCAGTAGTGTCAATAAATGTATGTAAAATTATAATAAACACTTGTAAAATTCATGCCTACATCCCCACTTCAAACCTAGTACCACCTTCCTCCAATATCAATGCCTTAACCCATTTGGACACAGAATCACTTCATTAGCTGGTGTATTTTATAGAATCAATATTAACTGTCATATTTTATCTTTTTATTTTTCCTTTGTACTCCCCAGTGCTTGGTCCTTATATCACCAATGTCATGTTTTCAACATTAACTGTGATGAAGCATCATTGCATGATAGACATTAATGTTCCATAAAGCCTTAATGTGCAATCTCCATTTATTTTTATAAAACATGTGTACACTATGCTGGCATCACACAGCCTCACTAAGCTAGGCAAATAAAAAGTTTAATAAATAATAGAAATGAGAATAGCAGTGAATAGTATTAGCTGCAGATTTATTTCAAACCAATTCTATGTGGCCAAAAATGGAACTTATCACTGCCTAAAGTCCACAGGTGTATGCAACAGCAGTGAAGTCTGCAATTCCCTATTCAGCATGTAAAATACACCTGCTACTCTACTGACTCCGTAGCACCATTTGTTAATGCATTGATCTAACCTTGTTTTTGTTCGGATGGTATTGGGTTCAAATACAGGTGTATGTAACAGTTTCACATACTTTTAATTTTAAATAAAAATTGTAACGTGGATACTTATGAATGTGTGTCATCATTTTTGTGGAACATGGTTGTGGTTTCAAATACAGGTTTATATAATAACTGCAATTGCTTTTGCTGCAGGCATGAGTTGTTGCATGATGTGCACCATCGCGCATAGTTTCTCTGAAGAAAAGAATGGGGGAAGACAAGAGAGTGGTGAAACTGGGAGCAAGTAGAAGGAAAAGCAAAATGAAAAAAGGGCAGGGATGTGCAGGAAGGGTGTAGGAAAAAATATAGCTATCCATTTCTACAACAGCAAAACATGATAATATATGAAGAAAATTAGCTGACTTTGGACTGTCACCTCCAGAGAGAAAGGTGACCACAACAAAATTATGTTGGATAGCCAAATGGAGCAAAGCAAAGGTGTTATGAAAACACCTGTGTGAAATGGAGAGCTGTGTATGGGCTTATATTTTTGGGACAAGTGTCCTTTTTTATTTTTGGCAGAGAGAGAGGAATGCTGGGGTAAGGACCTAGGTATGTGTGGGTAAGGTAAGGTGGGTAGGTGAGGAGGCAATGGTAGATAGACAGGGCATACAAGATGAGACACAGGGATGGTGAAGGACACAAAGAGGGTAAACACCATGGCTGGTGATAAGGGGGGATAAAAAATCGAGTCCTCACCCAGTGGACTGTCATCACTGTCACCTCACTGCACCAATGGCTGCAGTGGCTGACATCTGTGTTTCCTTGTATTACTCAGAAAAATGATGGAGAGCAATGTTTCCACCCAGCGTAGGTGTACACCAACTGTGTCATGCACAATCCTTTGCGCCAACCCTGACAGTTCATTGTGGATGATAAAATCACCACTGCTGCCACTGCTCCTGGAGGGAAACACTGGCCTATCCTGTGTTCCAGAACTACCTGAGGGCCCAGGTGGTACAGGGACACCATAGGGGGTGATAACAGGCTGTGTCCTTGATGTGCTGGGATGTGTTGCGGTAGCCAGTGGATTGGGGACATGTGGCTTTCATGGGACAGGCTTACCTTGTTGTGCTGTAGAAAACAAAAGGGGAAACAATGAACATAATGGGTGGGTAGAGAGAAAAATGGGAGAACATTAGCAGCATCATAAGTGGCATACAAAGCAGTGATACAGTTATTTAACTCTATTATGCTACCTTTACTTTAAACAGAACAAACTGGAAACAAACTTTTTTATAACATTTCTGAATACCTAGTTAATAACCGATGCACACTATAGTACAGATCTCAGCCAGCAATCCTTGATGTACACATATATTGCCCATAAGCAGGCTATAATTATACGAATTACATTTTCCAGCAGATCATTTATGACACTGCTAGAGAGCTCTACAGTTACAGTCCAGTAATGATTAAAACATAGCAGTACTTGTTCATTTGATAATCCTGATGCTTGTACCCACAACTGCTGACTACTCTCTACTACAATAGTGCTCTGTGTTCTCACAGAGTACTGCATGCATACTTTCCTTTTACAGTTGCAAGATGTATGCTTTATTTTATAGTATTGTATTCATAGGCCTCAAACTCTTACAGCAATAAATGTAAAACAAAGTCATATGTAATGGGGAGCAAAGTCCACATAATAGGGATGACTCTTAACTACTTGCTCTTGCAAACTTATTAAGCTGATACAGTAACAGGTGTTGCACTTGAATGACTTTTCTAAAGGGCCCGAGGTCTGAATCTCACATGTCTGACATTATTTAGTGATATCAGTCCTCAAACCTTATGTAATTATTTGACTGAAAACCATAATTATATCTGTAACTATACAAAGACTGGACATTCTATGGAAATCTGTACAGATGACAGGTATTACTGCATTACATACTAAGTCCATACCTCACAACCTTTTACAGCCACAAATGTGGACCAAGCAATAAATACTGGGGGTACAAAGGAGCACAAATAGTAACACATTTTACAAATTCTTCTACAAACTTAGGAAAGTGATACAACAACAAGCTTTGCATTAGCACAAATGTTCTGAGAGATATGAAGTATGAGACACAAATGTCATTTTCTGGCTGCAGTCCTCAATGCATTGGTTAAGATTTGCCAAACAAACACAATATATGAGAAGCAAACCAAAATTATGAGGCAACAACATGAACATTCTGCAAAACCTGTACAGTTGATAGGCATTACAAAGCAGTCTTTAACTTTCAATGCTACAATAACAGTACTGTTGTGATGCATACATACCACATGCTGCTCGCATTTGTGCCAATCTACTTTCATGGGCTTTAACATTCAGATCATAATCTGCCTCAGCTGTCGAAAAAACAGAACAGAATATCATTATGAATACCAAGCCTGTCTATATGCAGCTTTAAACTATTACAACTAATGTCTGAAAGTCATACTTACACATCTGAGGAGTGCCGCCAGTCTGACATTCCTTGATCCAATGGTCAAGAGTATCCCTCCTCCTCATCCTGTTCACACATGCTGGGGATACTTGTAGCAATGGTCAGAGCATGGGCCAGACAATTCCATGGCTCTGTCCTTGATTGTGAGCCATGATAGTGCCTCTGCAGGAGCCAGGGCCCATGGTCATTCACTAGGAGTCCAACAAAAACTTTGGACTCTTTGACACACCACCTTTGAGCCCTAAATATCAAACCCTCTCCAGAAATGCCTTCTGTGTCTGTCACAGAGCAAGACCAATGTAGAATAATATTTTTTTGCCAATTACATGTATCGCATTTACTGAGAGGGTGCACCTTTTGATTTGGCAACATTTGAAAAAGCTGCGCATCACTTACTATTGCACAAGCAGGGTGCAAAGGGCGCAACATGTCTGCGTGATGGTAAGCGATGCAAAAGTTTGGTAATTAATGCAATTTCTATGTTATTTGAGATACAGCCAATTCTGTAACTGTGTTGGTCCAATGAGAAGTGCATGCCAAACCACATAGCAGAAATATAGTTGCCTGAACATAGTACACATTATTCCCACAGGCATACATTTGCTATTAACTAGACAATACATAGATTAATAAATAATTACATAACAGGCACAATATTACTGTGTCAGTCGTAACTCATATAAATATTATATAAGCTGCACTATGTCAACTGCTATAAGTGAGAGTGACTATAATGTGAATTGGAGCAAAACACTAAAATTGAATAGCATAAGCTGCACTCGAACCCTAGAGCATATGGATGTTAGTTCTGCACTGACAGCTATTGCCACAGGAAAGTTAGAAAGTCCCTTCTCTATGTGTCAGTTCATTGCTATATACTGCAATGTCACAACAGTAAAACAAAGACTGTACACCTTGTACTCAAACCAAGGACCATCTAGACTTCAGACCTAGACTTAACACCTACTTCCACAGAGCAAGTTGCATAACATCCCCTTCTTTAGTACTCATTGTTAAGTTATAGCTGTTAACCACAGCGCAACAGTGCTTAGCAGGTTTGCGCAATGCACAATTACATTAATAGAAAGTATCCAGTTTCTATTTCTGGGTCCTGTCTGCTACCTGGATGGTCCAGTCATCCATTTTGCTCAATGCCACTCTACAAGCAAAACTGATTAGCATAACCAAGTCTGTTTGTGCTAAGTGGCACATTCTGCAAACAATGACCCCATCACCCACTAAAGTAAGACAAAAGGAGAATAAAGGGGAAATACAGTTTCTTACTAAACAGGAGGTATGTCTGAAGAGATCTGGATTTCAAATCTTACTCCAGTAAAACTTCAGAAAACAGGATGGGTGCCTTATCTTCATTTGCCATACAAACAGCTTGGCAGCAAACAACTGTATATTATCCATAACACAACAATCTTCTACAATGTATTTAAACTGATATCAAGCAATCTGCTGTTATTTATACATGTATTATATGAAATAGATGTGGATGTACTGCAATTACTGATCAAACAACCTGTTAGGACTATTGCTTGATATTATACCGATCTGTTTTGCTTGGCCATTCAGCAGTTATCTGACCAATATTCAGAGATATGCAGTGTGAAAGCCAGTACACCTCATTTACATTACATTGTGTGTCTAATAGCATGATATGCAGATGTCAGCAATGGAAGTCCAGGTTGGATGACAAAAAAAGCATACACTGGTCTTTTGGTGGTGGGAGCAAAGGTGAATTATTGTTATGGCACATGCAAGGGTACACTGTTCTTTTGAGGGGTGGGTAAAGCTGAGGTCATGCTATGACACAACTTCTCTATGTAAAAATATTCCATTACAACTATATGATGCAAAACTGAGGTCATACATTGATCACCAGTACTTTGGAGACTTATGAATGTGTGAATCTTGCATGGTTGAAGACTATTACTTTCTAATGGGCACATGCAAGTATAAATAACTCTCTGCTGTCACATGTTATTTGACTTTCTGTAAACATCTCCCACCTTTTACCTGCTTACTGTATAACATGATGAAATACAAGTACATTCCATAATAGTATTATACATTACAGTACATGTTCAGGACTTACCTTGTAAATGCTGTGACTGTTCTCCATGCATTGTGAACTTCCTAGGAAAAACAGCATGGAGTCTGCATGGATGCTTTATATCTTGTTGAATAGCTTCACAAGCTTGGTTGATTAGAATGTAATTCACCTGCTTATGCAGTAATAAGCATCTCTGGAGTACATAAAAGGCAAATGCAATCCATTAATAATGTACTCCATTATAAAAAGACAAAAATGCAGCTAGCCAAACTAATGTTATGGAGAGTTAGTACATTGTTAAACTCACTAAGACAACCATATTTCTTTACAGTATATCCCTACAGAGGAGTATTGCACTCCAGCAGGTATGTTCCCATGTTGTTACCTACATAATGCATATGCTGGAATGTAGTTAAGAATAAATGTGAAGTAATGGCTTTCACACATGCATTACATAGAAATGTAATGATGGCATGACCTTGGTTGTCAGCCATTTCACAGGTACACAGGACTGAGAATACCTGAAAAGGGAATGCTGTGCTATAAATAAGTACACGTTACATGGACAGGATTTTTGATAGCACTTTTACCTTTTCAAAGATATTTTGTTAGCACAATGGGTCCTTAGCCTGTCATTTTGTTTGGGGAGAACAAGGATGAGTTAGTACTAGGGCTTTAACTAGAACGGACTGTTATTTTGGGTGGTTGAAAATATTTTACTTACTGCTATGGCACAAACAAGGATATGTTTCTCTTGTTAGTCTCCTTGTTTTGTATCCTCCATCTTGTTATTTTTGGAACTATGCAGACTGTTTTATGTTTATCCAGGGGAAATACTGACAGCCTTCCTTTACTGCTTTATCTGTAAACAGTTAATTTGTAGTTATGTGATCCTCATATATATTATAATTTTTTTGTCTTGCAGGACACAATATGTCTGCTCGTTGTAGGCCCCCTTTTACAGATACAGAGAATAATCTGATAATTGAGGCCTTAAGACAACATGCTGCTGTGCTGCTGTCGAGGGGGTGTGGCAATATGACTAAGTGTACAGCCCTCTGGGATGAATTAGTGGCCAACATTAACATCATTGGGCAACAAAGTCAAACATGTGAGCAGGTGCATCACAGATAACATACATGGTAACTGCTGCATGTAAGCGTGCAGCTGCAGTAGCACGTGATCATCAGGTCACAGGTGGAGACCCAGATGCAGAACCCCATTTCACTGCCACTGAGGAATTCCTTGTGAACATTGCCACTTAAACAGCTCCCAGCAATCCATGGCACAGTATGTTCTGGATGTGGGCTCAACTCCTGCATCTTAAGAGGAGCTTCCAGGTATGTTTTGTTAGATGATAATTAGAATACTGTGGCATAGTGCACTAACTTAAGTAATGTATATGTCTGTGTCAGTTATTTGGGTGAGTGGATTTAAGATTGCTACAGTTATAAGCTCAATTTGAAGTTGTTAGCCATATTCTTGTTGAAATTTGAGGTACTGCATATATATAGAGGTATAAAGTATTACCCCCTGTTTTACTGTTAAATGTGACAATGTTGCCATTAACTCTTGCTTTATTTATTTCAGGACCATCAGGAATACAGAGACACAGGCCTCCTGCAGACAGTGAGCCTAATACATTTATGTCAGTACTGTAGATAAATTTCAATATGTCTCATAATGTGTCTCTCAGGCCATTTGTATGTATTGTTGTACTGTCTGTAATAGTTACAGCAGTGTACTTTTTTAGCATATACTGCAGCATAGTAATGCAGGTATTAATGCATTCCTGGGTTTCTCCGTTTTTATCACAGGTGAGTGTAACAGTGGGAGTGTGGACACTCTGACACCTGATGTCAGTTTCTCAACAGACATGATGATGAAAAACTGTAGCACAGTTGAGGGGTACAGATGTTGAATCTGACACAAATATTGACATCCACTGACCCCTTCATTTTCTCTGGACACCACTAGTAGGCCTATGCTTACCCAGTCAACTGAGACCAGATACTGGACAGGTTGAAGATGAGGACATTGATCAGGAAATGTGGCTACTGCAGCTTCAATGCCTGTTGAATCTGTCCATAGCCAAAGTGTTGGCAAAGTGTCACACAGGAGGGTCAATGATGAACTGACAACTCTACCATGCACAGTCCACACCTGTCCAACATACCAAGACATAGAGCTAGCACTGAGTTTGGCTGTGTTCATGCACATTGTCACATACCACTTTCACATGGAGGACCTCAACAGACACAAACACAATAGTTACATGGTTTAGCATGCCTGCTTCCCCATTCTTTATCACACACACTCAACAACCTTTGTTGTCAGACAAGGCCTCCTGCCCCCCCCCCCCACACACAGCACCCTGTGCAAGTGATGATAACTGTGCCATATCCCTGATTTTTCTCTTTTGGATTCAGGGAAACTGAAGCTTTGTGTCTAATGCACAGAATGCTTAGCTGCATTACTGCTTAGTATATCTACATTTGTGTTGTTTAAATGATAATTGTACCTGTGAATTATATTTGCCTTGCCAAGTTGTACAGTGGATAGCATCATCATTTCACCACTTTATATAGTATTCTCTTGTAAGGGTTGTGAAGTCAACAATTGCAATGTGTCTCATTACTTTCTAACTGTTCTCTTTAATGATTATCCAGTACAAATGTATGGTGCACATCATAAGTCAGGCCATCATATTCAGCTCTCTGGATTGTGTGGCAGCACTAGTATAATCACATATGAACCGCACAGTATTATGCTCTCTGTTGAATGTAGCTCACCAGAAACATACATCTGCAGGACACCCCATAGGGCTTTCTCATCAAGCAAATACAGAGCCTACAAACTGTGCCATGATGTATGTGTACAGATTAAAACGTGTCACTTTAATCTGTTTTGTATTGTATGATGTCATGTCTGCCTGACATCCAGGCCACTGTCTGATCATGCCTTGGTGAGATACATGCATATACAATACTCTGATATAGTCAGTGGCATCACCATTGTCTGTTGAGGATATGGGAATAACAGTGTCCCACCTACTGGTGTAAAATGCAGTCTATAATACACACAGCCACACACACACACACACACACACACACACACACACACACACACACACACACACACACACGCACATGCAAACACACACACACACACACACACACACACACACACACACACACACACACACATACACAGTCAACTGAAATGAGAAAAAAACCCTACCTATTCAAGTGCACAGACTACATTACTTAACCACACACACCATGGCACAAGTCTGACTTATAAAGGAGTGCAGGTGAACTTATAATAGATGACATCGGCAGGCCCTGTGAGAGACAACAGCTTGGGAGGCCTGCATAGGCACATGGATTTATAGCATCATATGAGGCTAATAGCCTAATAACACTAGACTGCTTAAAAGCCTACTAGCTGTATAACAACACAAGTACCCTTATTGAGCATATCTGGATGTTTGAGTTTAAAAGACAAGGTTGTGAGCATCTCCAGCTGACAGAGGGAGCATGCAACATTATAAATTTCACTTTGTTGTGTGGTTAATATATGTGTGGAAAAAATAAACTGAGACCCCAGGGTTCTAATGCTTGTGGGTGTGTGGCCAACACATGGATTGAAATCAGACAAGTTAATATATACATTTCCATAGCACATTGGACCATACCTCTCAACCTTTTATAGCAAGAAATCTGGACAAAGCTATACATATTGGGTTGAAAAAGGACCAAACATAGAGACACATATTACATACTGCTCTTACAAACTTATACTGTTGATAGAATAACATGTTTTGCATTAATGTGAATTGTCTGAAGGGTAGGAGTTTTGAAATTCAAATGTCTGTCATTTTTTTTCTGTCTTCAATATTCAAGTATTTATGTGGAGCAGAGCAAAATGTGGTACAAAAATCAGGACATTCTACAAAACTCTAAACATTTGAAAGGTATGCATTGAGCAGCAGATATGCACTATAGTTAACTAAGTGTACACGCATGCGAGATACAGCTGTTTGTACATAGGTGAGCAGTGCGCAAACCCAACCCCCATTGCTAATGTGTGACAGTTACTCCTTGCTGGATTTTCATAATAGCCAAAAGCATTTATTGAATGTACCCAGTTTCTATGTCTGCCTGTCTGCTTTCTAGGTGGTCAGGTTTCAGCACTGCCATGCTTTGCACAAGACACATAAGCACAGCCAAAACTGCAGTTATTTGTTTGTGCTATGTAGCACATCACAAAAACAGTGGAATAAAAAAAAGGTAGGAAAACAAATGGAAAGGAAGACATATGTGAACTGAGCAAAAGCAAGGTATGACATACACACTACAAAATGATACTACACATCAGATATTTCTACATAATTCAGGATTTGAACTCTCACACCACTGCAGATTCAGAAAACGGGATGGATGCCTTAGCCCTCTTTGCCACACAAACAGCTTTGCAGCAAAAAACTGAAGTCATTGTTCATACAAAGAAATGCATCAGAATGAACACTGCTATGAGATCTTCAGCTGTGACTTGTACTTTAACCCTCTTTATTATATTTGGACAAGGTGCACATACTGATCACACAATCTGTTAGGATTCTGCTTACAAATATACAGCTTTGTCTTACTTCTTTGTGTTTCTTGGTACTTCATCAGTTATCTGAGCATCTGAGCAGTACTGTAAGACATTCAAGTGTGTAAGGTATTCAATATCCTTGGCCTTAAAATGAGTGCATATATTAACCAAGAGTTATATGATATGCATTTGCACAAATCCACAGCACTATTTACTTAATTACTGCTCCAACCTACTAAATACAAGGATATGCTATAATGTAATGTCATTCAAAAACTACACTGTAGGTTCAAGACTTACCTTGCAAATGCAGCAGTGGACACATTTTGAGTTTAGGGCTTAATCTGTCTGATGCAAGCAGTACAAAGCCAGTACATGTGAAGATACAGGTTGTATGAGTTGCCTTGCAGCAAGTTTACTATGTGTGCAAGTAGTAGAAAGGTATTAGACAACTAGGTGGTCAGTGAATGTTGTGTTTTAGGCAAAGCAAGGGCATACTGAGCATGCTTGCACCTGCCTGCAGGCACAGCAGCTTGTGGTTCCCCATCTGACCCCTCCTCTGACTGTGGCTCTGGTGACCTAGGCATTGGTGGGGGGATGTGTCTCACTTTCCCTAGCTGATCCTGCTACAGCTGTTTCCACAAGATCATATTGTGTAGCATAGAACACACTGTGAAGACTTCTTCACATGTCTCTGGATTATACTGCAGGGCTCCACCAAAAGTATCTAAGCACTGGAACTGTGACTTAAACACAAACTCTATGATGTTTCTGGTCTGAGCATGTGTCTCATTATGGCATTCTTCCGTAGGTGTGTGTGCACTTCTGATTGGTGTCATCATCTATGGTTCCAGTCCCTAGCCAGCATCCCTCAGTAAATGTCCCTGTAGGATGTCCCCCCAGCAAACATCTGACACAGCTGTGATGTGTGCCAGATATGGGAGTCATAATAACTGCTAGGGTTGCCAGCACACACACATATTCAAGATTATTCCCTGGGTTATTTATTTATTTATTTATTTTATTTTACATTTGTTTACCGGGCTAGTCCAACTGGATACATTTCCATTTTCAGCAGAGGCCCGGGGAGAAAAGCTCCACGTTGAAGTTAATACAAACAAAGTCTTTTACATAAAGAAAGTAATTAGTTAGTAAAATACATCAGAAATAAGGTTTATTCTAAATTCTAGTAATTAAAAATATAAATAAGTAAGCACATTTACTCAAATTTCTTTACAGTACAAGATTGGAGGGATTATACTTTAGTAAAAACATTCAAGAAGAGTTTAATTAAAAAGTAAGTGTAAACCATAGAGAGAAGTATATACATTCATAACAGAGGCTAAATACCAAGGGAGAGGTAGAGAAAAAACTACTCAAGGGCAAAGAGTAGAAACAGGAGAGAGAAGGAGATTTAGAGAAAAGTAGTTAGTAGAATCATGAGATTAGTCAGGATTGATGCATGGGCATAGCCAGAGTGTTTTTAGATGTTGTTTGAGCTTTTGTTTAAAGAGGAAGGGTGATGAGATAGAAGTTAGAGTGGCTGGTAGACGATTCCAGTATTTACCTATAGTGTTGGCGAAAAGTGAATCACCTGCTATGTTATTGGACTTACTTAACTTGACCAGAAGTTTATTAGAGGAGCATAAAGAATTTAGGTTAGAATAAGGAGAAATAAGGTCAGACAGTATAGGAGTATTTTTAGGTTGGTAAAAAATTCTGTGAACAAAAGTAAGTTGAGAGAGCAATAGTGTATTTTCTAGTTCAAGCCAGTGTAGTTGTTGTAGATTGTGACAGTGGTGAGTTCGAAATGGGTTTCCGGTGGCAAATCTAGCAATGCTATAGTATGCATTTGCTAGTTTAGTAAGGTTATTTTTCTTTAGGTTTGTGTATATGGATGAGGTATAAAGAAGAGTAGAAATAAGATGAGAGTGTGCAAGTGTGATTTTTGCTTGTGGAGTTAAGAAGGTTTTAATTCTATATAAGGAGCCAAGCTTTCTATTAACAGTTTTAATAGTGTTATTAATATGATTATCAAAAGTGAGGTTATTGTCAATTAAAATACCCAGTAGCTTAGTGGTAGAGTCAGGGGCTATATGTGTGCCATTGTTGGATGTAATTGTGAAGTCTAAGAGGGGAGACTTAATATTAGGCCTAAAGAGTAGGAGTTTGGTTTTTTTAGCATTCAAAAGGAGGCAGCGTTTCAAGAACCATGCCTCAACTGTGCTAAATACATTCTGTGTGAGGGTTAGTAGTTCAAGGGAGGAGTTTGCAGAGCATATGAGTGTAGAGTCATCTGCATATTGAATACAAGTAGCTTGAGGTATTGCTGCATGTAAGTCATTTATGAATAAAGAGAAGAGGATGCACAAGACTTGGCAGTTGATGGAGTGTTATCCATTGCGGTTCATGTAGATTCTACCCTGCTCACCAGGTGGTGCTTTGATGTGTACATGAGTGCAATCTATGGCACTCAGTACTTCAGGATAGTGTGATACAGAGTAGAACTGTTGTATACTGCTAGCCCTGCCCTCAAAACTACAGGAAAAATATATGTGCTCACTGGCATTTATGAGCATAGCATCCAGGAATTGGTGAAGGATTTTCGATGCTGATAGCTGTGACACATCCATCATGTCCCCAGTTGGTCTTTGAACAGTTCTTGTAGCTAATATTCTATAAAAAGTACCTGTAGCTAATACTCAAAGGGCTACATATACCTTAGTTTCCACTGGGATGGGTTCCCCTGGAGTAGTTCTGGCTCTCAGTTGAAGGCATCAGAGGTAACAGAGTGCTTGTAAAGTGTCCCTCTCCAGCCTGTGGTACCCTACAATCTCCAGATCATGTAGTGTCTGAAGTTAACCTGGGCCTATTATCATCAGCACCAGTAGTATTGACTTCAGCATCTAACACATGCAAATGTAGAATAGTTGCAGCAGCCCCTAGCATTGTGTCAGTTAAAATTTCCTTGACTCTATTCCAATGGTATTGAAGTATTAAGGAAAAACAAGAATGGAGGTTACATGGATGATTTATAGCATGTTGAATAGCTGCACTGTGTTGGATTGGTTCATGAAAATGTAAATAACCTGCTTATACTGTAATTAGAATGTACTGCACACACCTGCTGCTTGCTCATCAGTGCGCTAGGTGCACGTTCGTGCACCCCCGCACACCCCATGCAGCAATGCATAAATAAAGGAAGCACAGCAAAACTGTAATTACTGTCCTCCATTCCTGTGATATTGCGCAACATTGAGTATAAATGGAAAGCTTGCCCACCCTATACTCAAACCCAGGACCATTTGCACTTTTGCCCTACACATATATATGGTGCCACAGGACTGTTTACATGACAAGCACAATAAAAGCTGCCATTCATTCTTCCATTTCCCCTGGGTGCTCTCCACACACCATCACGCAAACAAGGACATAAAAAATGTACAGAAACTATTTGAAATAGATAGGGAAGACACATTTTACAATAAAATTCCAAGGATGACACACAGCCTGTGCTCTGTGCATAGCATACATGCACTTTCACCCTCCACAGACCAACCTCTACAACTTTGGAAGTGTAACCTGACACCCCCTCCAATGTCATCACTCACTGTTAACATCCACTGAAAACAAAAACACTGCGGAAGTGCTTACACGAAGTGAACATCTGTGCAGGGTTACTCTTTTTTGGGATTCAGCAGTTCCAATGAGTTTGTATCAAATTTGCATATTCACTGTTCTGACAGCCTGGAATCTACATGTTTAGTAACCTTGTCAATGGAGAAACTGCACAGGAGCACATTGCTGTAAACACAATGGAGGCTATTACTTTTCCCATATATATCTGCTACATCCTGCATATGCTTAGAGTACAGTATAATACTCTATTTCAGGATGTTTAAACATTTCAGCAGCCTGCATTACATACAATTACATTTTCTTTTGGGGGTGGGGGAGTATCATGGCCCTTAAAAAATGTATTTTTTATTTTGTAACTCTCGTATTCTAGCATCCACAGTCTGTAATTAGGACATAATATGTGTGGGGTTACATGTTGAGGTCAGTTCTTACAAATTTCAAGAGCTTTTACTTGCTCTTACTTCCATGTAGACTTCTTTCCATGGCTGTGTTTCTAAATACACAGCCAACATGAACACAAGGTCTACAAGGTTGTTGTTGAGTCTCTCCACCATGTTGATTTGCTTCAATAGCATAAAATTCAGCTATGTATGCTGTAATTTGCATGCCACGAAAGTTTCCATTTATGCATGTGAGTGTGCACTGCTGCATGCTGCTAACCTGAGTTTACTGAAACTAAAACTTTTCTCGCCCATGTGTGCATAGTGCAGCAACACATACATGATAAAAATTATTGTGTAGGCTTTCATGAAGCCCCTCTATAGTTTTATGCATACACCCACACACAAAGTTTATAATTATATATATGACTAGATATAGATATATTTGTAGACAGATATTATATATATATATATATATATATATATATATATATATATATATATATATATATATATTAACATGTATATGTACATATACACACAACACACACACACACACACACACACACACACACACAAACACACACACACATATAAATGAATCAGTAACATGGGCTGGTTTTGCAGCAGGTTTTAAAGGACAGTTTACTATTTCTGTTTTACAGATTACATTGCAAGTTGTAAGAGAAGGTCAAAAGTCAGTTATAGAACCTTGAAGTCTTTGCTGGGTATAAGTCACCTTTCTTCATGGACGATGGAAACTAGCTGAAAGGTGGCATGCCCCTTGGGTACAAAAAAGTGCAGATACAGAATTGATAAGGAAGATTTTCTGACTGGTGTTGACAGCTTGTCAGGAATGAGATTTCAAATTAAATTCTTATTTCAATCAAACTAACCGCAAAATAAAGTGTAATCATCTCAGGCCTGTCACTGGGTCTTTTCTGCCTGTATCCTTCCATCCCCCTCCCACCACCAACACCTCCCCCCTAGTCCCTCCACCTGCCTGCCTGAGCTGTCTGCCAGCTTTGTCATTATTCAATTAAGATTTGTTTGACTCCCCCATCTCACTTCTCCTCTGCATCTTTATTGTAAGTCACGGAATGACATGAAATGACACGGCACATTTGGTATGCATGAGCTGGGATGTCCTGAAAGCTCCAGCCTGCAATTTGCTGATTGGAAATGCTGGAGATGTGGAGTCCAAATTGAGACACTTAATACAAAGCATGTGGCCTAATATTGTTTTAATGAACTGGTGGATCTCAGAACTCAAGGCAGCTGCTCATTTTCTCATCCCTTTCCCATTTATTCCTCATTAGGAAGATTGCCTGTTTGTTAGAGAGAGAGAAGAGACAGAGAGGGAGAGGGAGACAGAGAGAGAGGGAGAGAGAGAGAGAAGACTCATCATATTTCCAATTGATAATAACAGACATGATAAACATTAAGGGAAACGGTCAGGGTTAATAAAGTAAATAGCAGATACAGAGCTTGTTAAGGATACTGTTAAAGTGATACAGTTTTAGAATTTGATATGTTGATCTAGAAAACTTGATGAAACATATCCTCAGCCTATAAAACTGCAGACGTGAGTTGGACAGAACATTTCTATGTGCATCTAGCGCTTAGAATTCAAACAACATTAAGCCTTGAGCATGTTGCTCTATTCAGCAACTCAGATTTAGTTGCAGTCCACAGGCTCAAATAAAAGAAAAGTTTCTATTGTATGCATCTTTTACATTAGTAACAAGAATGTACGATATTGTTCAGGACAGTGAGCTAACAACAAATCAAAGTAGAACTCTGGTGAATCTCTGCAGTTGTGTGACACTGACAAGTAAGATAATAGAACTGAAATGTAGAAAGTATGATGTTTTGCCCATTTCTTCTTTAAACCAGGCAACTTAAGCCTAAAACAAAACCATACATAAGCAAAAACCCAGACAACAAACAGAAGTCCATTAAAATGCTTACTGCTGTGTAATAACTAAATTAATACAAATAATTATGTCACACACACATGCACACACACACACACACACACACACACACACACACACACAGACCATACTTCTCATCTGTCCATAATTTTGCAAAATGTCCATATTTTTGAGTCCTATTTTGATCTGTTTCTCAAAAAAATGTGTGTTTTTTTTTTGTCAAAGCATTGAGGACTGAAGTCATTAAATAATGATGGACATTTTGAGTTTTAGGCTTCATATCCTTCAGAAAAAAATTGCATGCTAAAAATGTATGCTAATACAAAACAATTTTTTGGTGCAACTAAGATTTTAAGAGCAATGTTTAAAATGTGATCCTGACTTTGGGCCTCCCCCCTATTGTTTTTGGATTTCTACAGAATTTGTGCTCTAAGGGATTGAGAGGTATGGCATTCATGAATACACACATACACACATACACACACACACACACACACACACACACACACACACACACACACACACACACACACACACATGTCAGAATGCACAGTCATTAATAATAATGTCCTTAAAAATGCTAAAAAACAAACTTAAGGTTTTTGGTCATACTAACCATTGTTACCTTCTAAAGCAAAAAATAAGGTACATCTATAAAACATTTTCCGGGAGGGTGTTGCATCAGACTAAGGCTAATATTAAGAAGTATTTATGGAACTGTAAATGTAAGTCTTAGAAAGGGATAGCTTTTGCAATCCTTTTTGTTTTATTAATTGTTCACTTCCTTCTCTTTAGAATGAGAAATATTCAGAGATAAAAAAATTTCACCATCTTATACCTTATACATTGAGTGTTTGGTTTTGCCTTTCTTTGCCACAGGAGTATTCAGTTTAAAAGGAGAGAGGCTGCTTGGACTCCGCAAAAAATTAATGCTCACAGTAGTTGATCACCACAGATGGGGAAACTGCTAGAAAAGTGAGAAAGTGTAATTGAGAGACAGCTATAGCTGCAATGAGAAACATCTCATTATCATCTCATCAGCATGTCTCCGAATCATAGATTAGTACACAATACTATTGTCAGATCTGACAATAATACTGCTCTCCCTACAGGCCCATTCATCGAGTTGGCAAAGGCATCCCTCTACATTAGCACACACACACACACACACACACACACACACACACACACACACACACACACACACACACACACACACACACACACACACACACACACACACACACACACACACACACACACACACACACACACACACACATGCAGAATTCAAACAGCTTCATTCATACCCCAATGACACACATTCAGACACCCATGTATACACTCACTCCAAGACATTCACACAAACACATTCAGACACCCATATACAAATACACACACACACTTCAAGACATTAGCACAAGCACTTATGCACACACACACACACACACACACACACACACACACACACACACACATGCATCCAGACTCTTAATTCCTACCTAATCACAGAACTGTGACCATCCAGGCAGACACTCAGTAATAGACACGCTCACACACACACACACACACACACACACACACACACACACACACACACACACACACACATACACACATTCAGACACCCATGTATACACATGCACACACACTCTCTCCAAGACATTCACACAAAGACATTCAGAAACCCATACACAAATACACACACACACTTCAAGACTTTAACACAAGCACTTATTCAGACACACATACATGCACACACATACATGCACACACACACACGCGCACACACACACACACACACACACACACACACACACACACACACACACACACGTGCATCGAGACTCTTAATTCCTACCTAACCACTGAACTGTGACCATCCAGGCAGACACTCAGTAATAGACATGCTCACGCATACACACAACACACACACACACACACACACACACACACACACACACACACACACGTGCGCGCGCACACGCAGAATTCAAACAGCTTAATTCATACCCCATAGACACACACATACGTGCACAAAGATGCATATACTCCCAATTCTCATGTTTTTGCTGGCTTACCTGCACAGAGAGTACTCCCATATGAGGGAATGGGTTACCAATGAGTTTTAACAGAGTTCACTTTTCCTCCAAATGTAAAAATTTACATGTAAAGCTGGAGCTAATAAAATTTTAGCAAGTGACATGGCTAATCAACATTAGCTGCTCCTACAGATTGCTGAATTATCATGAAGCTCTACCTGCGGGGCAACCTTTAGTGTTGTGGCACCTGCCTGCGGAAAACCTCAGCCATAGTTCAGCCTGGTCCAGTCCAACAATCAAAAAGGATTACATCATTGGGGAAAATTGCTAGAATAAGGCTTCTCTCTTGCAGTAAGCCTTTCTGAATACAGATGCTTGGTGCCAAAGCCATGGGCTCAAGCTCAATGCCAAGAAATGTGTAGTTATCCCCTTTGGGAAAAAACATGTACCCATGAATTACCACATAGGTGGCAGTACACTAAACACCGAAGGTGTGATAAGAGACTTAGGGACACAGGTGGACAGTGGTCTCACCTTCGATAACCCATCGCTACAACAGTCAGGAAATCCTTCTATGTGGCACACCTCATCACTAAGGGCTTTTCATCCATAAAAAAGGAGTTCATTGTCCCACTGTATTCATCCCTCATTAGACATATTATAGAATACAATGCCCCATTTGGTATGTACCTCTCAAGACATCTGCAACAACTGGAAAGGCTACAGAAATAACTCACTAAAAGAATCACAGGCCTAAAGTAGATTCCCTATGCTGACCGTCTATAAAAAAAATCCACCTATACTCTGTCACATATCATCTACTCAGAGGCGATCTCTGCTTAACATAGAAGTCATGTCAAACCCCGAGCTGTTGGACATGCTATACGTAAAGAAATCCCAATGCCTCAGAGACACACACTCCAGGGATCTAAACCTTGTCATCACAATGAACAAAACATGCTAGAGGGATAGGTTCCTGACCCAGAGACTCCCCAAACTCTGGAATAGACTGCTCATACATGTCAAGCAGAGCACCTCCTTGGCCCTCTTCAAAAGGAACCTTGATGATTGTATGGGAGATAGGAAATTCACCCCAGGATCACGTCAGTCGCCCTGCTAGACAAGGGTCCAGGGAAGTAAATACTGTGGGAATAAATAGCCAGGGAATTGCTATGGCTAGGCTTGTATAGGCTCTAGGGCTGATAGGCTAGTACCATTCTTTGAACCTATATAGTGTCCTATGTTTAACTAAGATTTAACTAAGATGTATTTTTATTTTTTGTATTAAGACATACATTAATACTTTATCCCTAATTTTCCCATTCTTTTTCTTTCTTTCTCTTTCTGCTTTATCTGTATTTGTTAACAAGGGCAGAACACTGACCCTTCTAGAACATTTTCAGGCTCAGCCTAGGAGTTCAAACTCAGACTTTGCATACAGAAATTTACAACATCAGTACAAACCCAGTTAAAAACAAGAGACAGTCTATCTGTAAATATTTACAATATGTGTAAATTGAACATAATTTTCAACAATGGGATGTGCTGGACACTACATTTATTTTAATTATCTTAAAATTACACCATAACAGCTATAAATAAATGCAATCTGATGGTCATGCTGCTCAAAGCTAGAAGTCTAAATCTCAAGAAGCACTCGCTCAAAGCACTCCTCAAAATGGAGAACATCGACATTTGTGCTGTAACGGAGACCTGGTTTAAAGCTACCAGCTAGAACTCATTCCACACCTTTCGGCCCCAAAACATGGACTAAAGCTCCAAAGGTGATAGTGTCTCCATATTCATAAAGGATATGCACACCTCCAGAATAGTAGCCCAGCATAATGCATCTGAGATACTTCAGGTACAACTAACATTGGGTAAGACTACGATTCATGTCATAGCCTGCTGTAGGCCCCCAAACATGTCCCTAGACTCTCACTCCGCATTCCTAAGCACCATGGAATCTATCAAGGTCCAACCCAGCAATCTCATACTAGGAGACTTCAACTATCCCTCTATCAACTGGGAAAACTACTCAAGCACCAATGCACTGGCCCAACCCTTCCTGGAATTCATCATTTCCAATGCCCTGGACCAGCTCATTCTTAACCCCACTAGAGCAAGCAACATCCTTGACCTGGTTATTACTAACATGGGCAACTGTTGCTCTACACCAATAGTCAATTCCTCCCTGGTTAGATCCGACCACAAACTAATCACCACATTTCACCCACATCCCCCGCAAAAGTATCCAGCATGAAAACCTTCTCCAAATCTGACTTTGGATTCCTAAAAACAGAGGTGGATAACTTCACAGCACCCATGCCAAGGGAAAATAGATGCATGACTGCACCAATGCACTGTACGAACACGTACATAAATGCATGGAACTAGCCATGCCCAACAGAACCAAGATGCTCACCTCCAAAAAAAGGAAACCAGTCTGGTGGTCCCCTGCCATTAATAAACTATACAACAGAAGGAAGAAACTGTTGCAGAAAAATATGAAGTCTCAAGACTGGAAAAATTCCCTTATTAGCCTCAACAAAAAGTTGAGATGCCTTATCAAAATCTCCAAAGCCAGCTATGAAGACAGAATTACAGTAGACACTAAAAACAACTACAAAGCCTTCTTTAGTTAAAACCAAGAATCTTCATGGCAATACCCAGATTTGTTCTGAGTTACTGCACAATGGTACCTCCTATACTGAGCAAACAGATATTGCCAACATACTGGCCGACAGATTTAGTGCCAACTTTATCCCTCCCCCCTCCCCCAAAGGACCAATATCAATATCGGAAGAATGCCAGGCACCCTGCATTTCTGCAGCACAAGTTAATGCTGCATTGTCTAAGGCCAAGAATACAGCTTCCATGGGACTTGGCAATATCCCTGGCTGTGTTCTACCTGAATTACAAAGTGAACTGGCACAACATCTGTGTGCTCTGTTCACTCACAGCCTCACCCGCTTTGTCCCTACCAAGTGGCGGACTGCTACAGTCATCCCTCTCCATAAAGGAAGAGAGACTGCAGACCCTGGAAATTTTCACCCCATTAACCTGATGAGTCCAATATGTAAGGCTGTGGAGTGCATCATCATGGACCTAACTAACAAGATTATAAGGAATCTCTAAACTCTAGATCCCATGCAATTTGGTTTTGTGAAAGGTAGATCATGTCTGCTCAACCTGGTTGACTTTTTTGAGTCAGTCACCAAAGCAGTGGATGAAGGTAAGGCAGTTCATACAGCCTACCTCAATCTGGCCAAGGCCTTTGATACCATTCCTCACTAAGGAATTATTGATAAACTCACCAAACTTGGCATCAACCCATATATCATTAGGTGGGTTGCAAACTGACTCAGAGATAGAACACACAGTGTGAAAGTAGTGGACTCCAGGTCCAGGGTCCTCTCCTGTTTGACATCTACTTCTAAGAAGTCCAGTCCAACATGGAGGGACTCTGGCTGACCAAATTCACAAACAACTGCAAGCTGGGAGCCATTATTAACTCCCCAAGTGATGCAGACATCCTACAGATAAGCCTCACTTAGACCAATGACTGGTGTCGAAATCATGGCCTTAAGCTTAATGCCAAAAAAATATGTTGTCATCCCCTTTGGGAAAAACTTAGTTTCCACTAATTACCACATTGATGACAGCCCACTGAACACTGAAGGCATTATAAGAGATGTGGGGACACAGGTTGACAGCAACCTTTCCTTCAACCACCACATTGCCACTGTGGTCAGAAAGTCATTCTATGTGGCACATCTCATTACCAAGGGTTTTGCATCCAGGAAGAAAGAGGTCATCATTTCTCTCTAATCTTCCTTCATTAGACCAATCACAGAGTATAATGTCCCATTTGGCATGTAGCTCACTAGACATCTGCAACAGCTGGAGGGGCCACAATTGTACCTCACAAAGAGGATCCAGGGCCTTAAACACATGTCCTACACAGACAGACTCAAAAAAAACTCCAGCTATTCTCTGTCTCATATCATCTACTAAGAGGTGATCTCTGCCTGACTTACAAAGCCATGTCTGACCCAGCTGTGTTAGAAATTCTACATCTAAAGAAATCCCAATCCCTCGACACCACACTCTCCTCATTACTACAATCAACAGAACATGCTGGAGGGAGAGGTTTATAACCCACAGACTGCCCATGCTCTGAAATAGACTTGCCATACATGTCAAGCAGAGCACCTCACTAGCCCTCTTCAAGAGAAATCTTGATGAGTATATGGGAAATAGAAAATTCACCCTGGAGATCTCTCCAGTGGCTCTACTTGATAGAGGCACTGGGAACTAATGACAGGCTGCACAATGTCAGGGCACGTCTATGAGCTAGGCTTGTAAAGACCCCAGGCCCATTAGCCTAGTACACACCTATGAACCCATTAAAAGAAAAATTCAGTACTGTGATGCAGATTATATAGTGCAAAAATAACATCCAATACCTTATGAAAGTATGCCTTAGTGAAACAAAAATTGTCAGAGGTCTAAGCAAAACTGTTATCCATCTTTGAACTGGGCACCGGTGGTTATCAGACAATTGTATTTTGGAGTGATGATATTGTTTTTTATAAAGTAATAGTGACAATGGATATTTGATAAGAGAGTTGAATTTAATAGTTCCAAATATTACCAGGGAGAAGTTCAGTGGACATTAGAGCAGCGGCAGTAAATATTATAAAAGTGATTATAACCATTGGAGTGGGAGAAACACAAGTGGCCTCTGTTGTTCACAGGATGGGTGTGTTATGAAATGGAGCTGGTAGCAACTTTCATATCAGAGCCGAAGTGCTTTGGTGGAGTGAATGCAATGGAGAAACATTAAGGATCATTCCCTTAAGGAGGTAGTGTTTCTGTAAAAATTCTAGAAAGCCTTTGAATTTTACTGGACTAATTATAGGAACAAGTCCAATATAATTTAGCTAATATTGCATATCTTTTGCTGGAAGGGGTTGAAATCAAGTGTAGCAGAGGGGTGGTTTTAGAGTGGCATCCTCCCTAGCATGTATTTTTAAACAATGGCAGTCTGGAAGTATTGTTAAGGTTTTTCCTGATGATACCGATGATGATTATGATGATGATGATGATATTGTCTTTAAGGGATCCTGGAAAGGATTACCATACTTTGTGAGCAGGGATGAAGAATATCTGGTCACTAATTGCTTATTTGTTTTACATTGTTTCTGGACCATGGGAATGGTGGGTGTAGTTGTGTTGCCTTTATATCAGACAATTATTGAAATAGTTGAATGTGTACTCTCCAATAAATTTATAGAGGAGTGAGTTAGACTGACATCTACCCTTTAGTATACTCCAGCTGCATGACCTTTGTTAAAAAGTGAAGGTAGTACTCTTGCCAAGGAGAAAGTGTAATGAGATTGTGCCTGTTATTATCTGCAGAATGCGGAGTCTTTTTTAAAATAACAGCAATTAGTGGCAGTCATATTCCGGTGATGCCATTAGCATTCCTTTCCCTCTTGCCTCTCTACTTTTTGGAGCTAGGAAATGTGATAATATCCAAGCCCAGAAGAGAAGGTGAGATGATTGCTTACCTCTACTCTAATAATTTCGGTGTGGTAATGGAAATTTAGTTTGTTTTTCGTTTTGGCTAACCAGATACCCAGGTAGTGTAATGAAGGTAAAGTTTCAATAGCAATGCTTGAGTTGATAGAAAATTGCCAGTCAAAAATTATGGAAAGCTTTTGAAGCAAACCGAATATTTTTCTACTTTTAGGCTTTAACAGCAATTGGTGAACTGTAAGCCAGGAGTTCAGGTCATTCCTGTCTTTTTGTAGTTGTGTCTTGATTGCATGAAGTGAGAGATTTCAGACCTATAGATAACTATATTATCTGCATGTAGAAGTGCAATCACTGTAGGAAGGGCTGACAAGAAGATGTTGATGAATATGGAAAAAAGCAAGGGGGGACAAAACTAAACATAGCTTTGCACTCCTTTTGTGGTGTGGTATAGAAGATTAGAACAAACTTGATTTTCACTTGAAATAGTCTGTTTGCAAAGGAAACAGATCTACCAACATGTGGCATTTTCACATATTCAATTTGATAGGAGGGCTTTGATTACTGCATTATGGTTACTAAGTCAAAGGCTTTAGCAAAGTCCACAAACACTGCCATAGTTAGATGACCATTATTCATGTGGTATATAATCTGTGCCCCATCCTAACTCTATCCTGATGATATAACAGAAGACTGAATTGTTATGCATATCATAAAAATGGGATGAATATTTGATTTTCTAGATTTTTTTCCTTAGGAGTGAAATGGAGCTGTGTTGGTATAGCTACTTTTGGAATGGGATTCAATGCTGCAGACATCCTTACAGAAGGCATGGTGCTTTATGAAATGGATAAATTAAAATATGATAAAGAGACTTAACTAGGTGTTCCTTACAAAGAGAAATAAACTAGGGATGAAGGTTATTTGCTCCAGTGGATGAACAGCTAGGTGCTGAATTTATTGTCTTCTTGCATTTGCAATAAGAAGAAGGACAGTACATATTGTGGTGGAGAAGGATGCCCTAGAAATGAGTTGTTAGGTGGATTAAGTGGCATGGTTAAGTTACACTGCTTAGCTGTGGAAGATTGGTGAATTCATTTATGAGGTCTACATTAATGGAGTATTGTTGGGGAAATGAGTATTATCTTTGCACAGTCATCACATTATAACATTTTCCTGTTTCCTAAATTGATTTGGACTTGAAATTCTACCTGATTTTTGCTATCTAATCTACTATAGAGTTTTGTGCTCTTTGACAGCAATTTTGACTAAATACCAGAGTTGCCAATGCCTGTATGTAGCTTAGGTTGTTTGCTGTGGGACCAGGCTTCATCTCTTAGTTTTAGGAGAACTTTGCTCTCTGTACTGAGCTAGATGTTAGTTTTTGGTTTTGGATGCCTATTGGTAAAAGGGAATTACTCATCCTGTATTTGTTGCAGGAAGAAGGTTAACTGTTTGCTATAGTTGATGAGCTGGAACAGAGAAAAACATGAGTCCTGGTCTATGGATTGCAGCTCATTTTTTTGTTAAGTTTTACAATGTTATTTTTAGATTTTTGTCGGAAGGTTACCCTTGTGGGGAGCAGTTTAACCTCTGTTTTTTTACAGTGAAGGTGCTGGGATGGTGATCACTGAGAAGATGGGATAGAACGTACAGCGTAAAAATTAAGTAAGGGATGTTGGTTATTAGACAGTCTAAAGGAAGAATGGTGTCCTAATTTAAAGTTGGGTCTATCAGTCTTGTACACAATATATATCAAGCCTAAATCAGCCAGAAGATTATTAGATTTACAGTTGTGACCATTAATGAGGTTTAAATTGAAGTTTCCCATGATGACAATAGGAACGTTGTTATTGAATTGTATTAAAAGGTTACAAAATTTGCCCTGGCTGGATGGGGGTGGAGGAAAGGCGATGGCTATTACTAGTGAATTTGTGTCTTGCTCACTGTTAATCTTTGTCTGGCAATGCACAGATATTTGTAGAGGTGATTTATATAAACACACAGTCCCACCACCAGATCTATTTATTGTCCTGGGGTTGTTATTGAGGTTATATCCAGGAAAAGGAAAGGTAAGGCAAAGCAGAATGCATAATGCCATAGTCCTTCAGAGCAGGAGAACAGTGTGTAGGTCTCCTGTGGGGGGGCTTTCAGCTCAACAACAAAAGTCTAGTGGTAACGCTCATTAGCTAGTGCATAAGAGTGTGCACTCATAAGAAGAGGGTATTATGGGTCCCGGTGATGATGCAAGCAACTCATCCCCCCACCCACTTGGGTGCTATCATGCCATTAAAATGTTCTTATAGCTGGGCTGCCAGTCAAGACAGCCATTATGGCTGCCTGAATGATGTTTCTTCCAGATGGTTCTCTCATCAGTGGTACTGGGTACTCAAACCACAGAGGGGTTAATGAGCTCAAGTTCAGTTTGGAGAGGTTTGATGGTCATCAGGCACAGGGACAAATAATATACAATAAAACTGTTTCATGTTAGGGCAGTTTATTTTTTGTAAGATTCAGCTATTGCCACTGTGCCAAGGCATGGCTTTTGTGAAAAGTATCCAGTTGCTCATTATTGTTTTTGATTCTTTCAGCATTTAGAAGACATATTTAATGTCAATTGTTTATTTTGAATACTGGAGAAGGAAGGAAAGTGTGGACCTTCACTGGCTCTATTATTACTTCTTATAAGGAATAGGAGAATGATAGAAAAGAGGTGGTTAAATAATTTTTGGTCATTTATGGTAGTATAGCCTTGTGAAGTATTTACATTTAGAAGGCTGGGGATAACACTTGAGGTGAGAATAGCCCAACTGTAACTGAAGTGAACTTTGGTGATGTTGGGAAAGGCTCCCTATTGAAATGTTGACACTTGAAATGTCGAGTACTGAAAAAACAGACCAAAAAGACAGAAAACTTGGAGAAGAGTGAATTTCAAAAATTGCTCATTTCCTTAAAACTTCTTTTTGCAAGGTTGCAAGCCCCCACATCCCCAAATGTATATATACCAACCCTGAGATCACGATAAGTTGGAGCGAAGGGAATATTCACTCAAATGGCATCCCAGACTTGGTACATGTAAGTCTGATCTTTTGCACATTCAGTATCCTTATTTAAGGACTAGTTGTAGAGGGTCTTGACATATCAAATATTTACTGTTGAGGGCATTGCCATTTTGCTGGCTCTAGAAGAATACGGGTATTACATGTGGAGGTGGATAATGATGATATTAGACTAGGGAAAGTGATGATAAGTGGTTTTTGAACATTACAGAGATTATGTGGAAGTGTATTAGTGGCAGAGAAGGAGGAATGTTTATTTATTTGTATTTGTTTTCTGGGACAAAGCACTGATCTCAGTGGACCATTTTCAGACTCTGCCTGGAAGCAGTGTCTGGTTAAGTCAGCAGGAAAATGTACAAAGCATTTTTTAAATTGGGTACATTGTTGGTGGGAGATGTAGAGATGTAAATATAAAACCACAACAGAAGGCTGAGGATGGGGCAGGATGAGAAGTAAGTCTGCATCCAACAAATTGAGCAACAGCCAATTTTGGGCATCCATTCTGTGTACAGCAGCAGGTGCCAAGCATCAAAACAAGGAGTTATGGCTACCTTAAGGGAGGAGAGGTATCTAACAATCTGTAACCGCACAAACCGGTTAATGACATAATGCATGGCTTTTGCTTGTTTTATGATTTACTCTGGACTGTCAGCAAAAAGGCAGGTGGAAGTATATGTAAGCTTAGGACCACTAAGGCAAAACAGTCAAAACCAGTTCAGCTGCAGTACCTAGTTAAAGCTGCAGACAAGCAGATAAGGGCAACTTTGAGGGAACCCACATCAGTAGAATACAATGTCAGGGAAAGCAGCAAACCTTGTGGTTTTTAATGTATGGTTCTTACTGTGCTCCAATGGATACTGGACTCTGCTATGGAAAAACTAAGGAACAGACAATAGATCACTAAAATGAGCAACAGTGTTGTACTAAAAGAAACAATGCAACATTTACAAACATCTCCGAGTAATATCCATTAAAACTAGAAAAATGCAGTACAGCAGTAACAAGTATGAGTAATTCATTTCTAAAACTGCACATATTTTAGAAGTTCATGAGTTCATGATTTGAGTAGCATATGTGTATTAAGGACAGCTCTACTCACTGGTTTCACCACCTTAAACTTTCTTTGTGGATCGGATCTTCCTCCTACACCCCCTATCGGCAAGGCTTCTACACCAGCCCTTCACATTTAAGCAAAGGGACTTTAACAACACCTGCAACATCTTATTTCAGTAAAGACTTACAGCACCATCTTCCATTACTCTGCCCCCCCCCCCCCGTTGCTAGATCATAGAACAAAGGCACACATTACTTTATACTGCACTCTAGAGAGCTGTAAGGAGGTTTCTGTTTGTTTCATTTTATATATTATGACGTATTTTCTTATTAACCTGCCTACTCTAAGCAATTGGTGTAACTGATGTATTGTCTTAGAAGCAATTCTCTTCATGTTTTCTGTTTTCTACGAATGTACATAAGCATGTTTTTTCTGTGAATTTTATCTGATTGCTAGGTCAGTTTTTGTTTTCTAGTTATTTTATGGTATTAACTAATGTGTGCTGAGTATTGCAGTCCGCTCTACCATTGATTTAGTGTTTTGCTAATGCATTGTTTTTAACTGCCTGCTTCTGTTCAGAGTTTCAAATTTTCTAATGGCCGAATTATCTTTGTTAGCATTTGCTATATATTAAATAAGATGCATAGATTACTTCTTGTCACCATTTAAAACAAGAAATATTTCAAATACTGCATCAAATGTTAAGCTTTCTGTAAGAAAAGTATTATTTTCTCTGGAATGAATGTACCCCCTTTGCGCCTTCTATAATATGCTTGGATTGCTTCTTTTTCTTCTCTTCCTCTATCTTCTAAGTTTTTCTCCCTTCCTTAACTAATACATACATAAAGTAACTTTGCAATACTTCTCATTAATTCACATAACCTCACTTTCTCACAGGCACTTGCTGCAGTGTCACCTATTGACTGAGCAGAGCAAATCCCTGATTGTCCCTGACCCCCCCCCCCCCTTAACCTTACCAGCAAGTCAAGCTTAAAATAAAAGAAAGTAAAAACAATTTGTGGTCACTCCTCAGCAAGTCTGTTAATGTGAACATTCTCCAGTTCAAATTAATTTCTGAAATACCGTTCTATGTCTTAAAATAAGGCTGCAAACACTCAAAGTTTCTTTAACCCTCAACCTGGCAGAGTGAAATTTAATAGCTCATTCGACTTACCCAGGGAAACAGGCTCTGCATTAAGTCAAGGACCTGCAAGGGGAAGTCACACTTGCTTATTTAATCTGAAGCCCACCTTGCACACTTGTTTCTGATCTTGAAAGTGAACACCCATAGCTTTGACAAGTAAAGGGGCTTAGTTTGAGTTTCACCATCCTTTTTTATTTATATATATTTATATATATATATATATATATATATATATATATATATATATATATATATGAACTCCAAAAAATCTGTGCATTGCAGATCTTGAAGGTTCTCTAATAGAAACAATGATGTCTTTTTACTCATTCACTCCAATGGAGCTCAACAAATTTGCACTGTAACTTCCAATGGGCGGAACCTAAACCTTTTGTCAGAAACAAATTAAGTCTTCACATTTTAAACAAATGCTCATATCCCTAGAGCCATAGTGGTTATGAAATAAGTAGAAATGGCAAACAATCTAGCACAAACTATTTTTATAGTGGTAGTATCCTTTAGGTTCTAGATCTTAAACCAAATTTTATAAGTAACAGTAAACACAGTAACTATTACATTTGTAATATTTTGTAAACAACTTAGAATATCTCAGCAGCCACTCAAGTTACACACATACTGTCAGCAGCAGTTTATTCACGTAGCTAAGAGCCTTCATATGAGGCTGAGTATGTCTGTCTGTGTTACTTGGTTGTTGAGATATTTAGAAAAATGTAAAAATCATATCTATACAAATTAATATCATATTTATTTGCCAACACTAGACAGAGGTCAACTATTAATGCAATTGTTTGCCATTGTGTAAGCTTTAATATGAAATATTTTAAAATCTTGTCCATAGCATGGTTTTGGAATTATTGATGCAAATATGAACAAGCAATAACTGACACCTAGAGGCGTCAGTAGGAGTTAGCTGCAAATGCACCTGGAGGTGTCACTTGGATGTAATGAGTTAAATACTTAGGTTTATAGCTTGACCAGTCACTTAACTTCTAATGCTACATTGAAAATCCCAGGAAAAAGATCAGTTCTTTTTTATTCTGGTTCTGGAAAATATCTTCCTTCCTCTTTGGACCTGCTAGAGCTGTAATATGCAAAGAAGCCCTCCTTAATCAACTTGAATACAGGCTACCCATCATAATAAAAGCATCTAAAAAAATGTATCCAGCCTATAGTTCTTTGAAAACAAAATAGACCGACCACAAACTAATCACCTTGGAAATCCATACCCCCCCCCTCCAGCAAAGGTAACCACCATGAAAAACTCCTCCAAAGCTAATATTGGGATCCTAAAAATGGAGGTGGCTAACTTCATGGCACCCATGCAAATGGAGAATAGTTGTGTGACTGCAGAATCATACACCAATGCACTGTATGAATACGTACACAAATGCATGGATCTCACCATACCCAACAGAACCAAGACACTCTCCTCCAAAAAAGGAAGCCAATCTGGTGGTTCTCTGCCATAAACAAACTCTACAACAGAAGGTGGAAACTGATGCAGAATAAGGTGAAGTCCCAAGACTGGAAAAACTCCCTTATCTACCTCAACAAAAAGTTGAGATCCCTCATCAAGTCCTCTAAAGCTCGGTATGAAAACAGAATTGCAGCAGATAGTAAAGACAACACAAGGTCTTCTATAGTTATGTAAAGAATCTCCATGGCAATACCCAGATTTGCTTTGAGCTACTGCACAAGGGTATCTCCTATACCGAGCCAACACATATTCCCAGTATACTGGCCGACAGATTCAGTGCCAGGTTTACCCTCCCCCAAAGGACCAATCACAATACCAGATATCAGTAGATTGCCAGGCATCCAGTATTACTGCTGCACAGGTTAAAACAGCACTGTCCAAGGCCAAGAATACAACTTCTATGGGACTTGACCATATCCCTGGTTGTGTTCTACATGAACAAAAGAGTGAACTGGCACCTCACCTGTGTGCTCTGTTCAGTCACAGCCTCACCTCAGGCTTTGTCCCTTTGTTTGTGTTTCCTTGAGGAGTAGGTTTTAGTTCTGTTGGGTATGGCTGAGTCCACACAGTTGTACAGGTGCTTGGATACTGCAGTGGCATACTGTTCAGCATATTTGTCTGCATCCTCTGAGGGAGGTGGTAGTGTGAAGCTACTGATACCCTCCCTTAGAAGGTTGTAGTCAGCTTTTAAGAAGTCTTTTAGCCTGGTTACATCTGGGGAGGGGTTGGACAGGATAGATACTTCGAATGAGACAGACTGATGGTCTGATCTCACCAGGGAAGAACTTACTATGGGGGTGGTGCATAGGTTTCCCATGTTGGTGAGAACCAAGTATATAATGTTATCTCCCCTTGTAGGGGATTAGACAAGCTGGTTTAGTGCATTTGAATTGATGAAGTCAAGGAATCATTGGGTGAATGCATTAGAGCAGGAATAGTTCAACCAGTCTATGGTGGGGTGGTTGAAATCACCAAGGATCAGGGTGTTAGGAGGTACCTTGATGGAGTTAAGTAGGTCCAGGTAGGAGAAATGCATGTGCTGAATCACGGAGACAGGTCTATAGCTGGCTGTAACTTGGATGGGTTTCTTGCCAATTGTCAATTGCACCTGGAATAGTTCTAGTGCATTATGCTGGCAAACCAGTCTGGAGGTGTACTTGTCTTTAATAAAAATAGAAACTCCACCACCCTTAGTCTTCCTGACCTCATTTTGGGGTTGGAATGTGTGGAATGAGGTATAGCCTGGTAAGGCAGGGGGTGCATTTTTGAAGTTAAGGCTCTTAGAGTTAAGCAGCATGACCTTCAGTTAGATAATGTAACATAGTCCATTACATTTACACTCACCTTCCATACCTCTCAACTGTCTAGATTTTCACAAGACATCCAAATTATTGCTTCATATTCTAGGTTGTTCCTCATAAAATCTGTGATTTTCAAACAAAGCACTGAGTATTGAAGTCACTGTGTAATGACATCCATTTGAGTTTCAGTGTTCATATCCTTCAGGAAGTAGATACTAAGACATCCTGTTATTCTAGCAACTGAGTTTGTTTGAGAAGTTGAGGAAACTTTACTGGTATGGACACAAGGCAGAAACAGATCTTTTATTCCTGCTGCTGTCATGTACTAGTCAGAACAGGCAGATTTTGCTGCCAGGTGCTAGACCTGACTTTAACAACATAAATAGGTGATGCTTAACATTTGTTATGGTACCACTCAAGCACTTAACTGGTTTGTCTTTTTCTGAAGGTCAGAGTGTAATTAGTGTACCCCATGCACTACAGAGGTGTTAGTCCTACTAGGCTAGTAGCCTCAACAAACAACGCCAAAGACAAGAACCAAAACCAGCCAAGTAGAAAGACGGTCCAGGGCAAACTCCACCTGAGGAATTAGTGGAAACGTCCCACAAACAGCTTACAATAAAGGCTCAATGCTCAAATCCACAACTAATAATTTATTAACGCCACACAATTTCCAAACGTTTTCGTCAAGCATATGACTTCATCAGACAAAGACACAATGAATTACACCAGTTTAAATACTAAGTTAATTAAACACTTAACTCCAATTAAATAATTACACCACATTTAAAGGCACAGAATAAATATCATAAAATCCTACTCATTTACATTATTACATAAACTGATTTTAAAACCAACCATAAAACACAATGTATAGAAGTTGTACATATATAAATGTTAAAAACACTAATAATATTGCATACCAGGTCTGGGTATAATATTAAGAAATATACATTTCAAATTCTGTCAGATTTAAGTTTTAAATATGGAATGATGGACACAGAATCATTAATCCCAGGAAATCTGTAAGATTCTAACAAGATTTGCCAGTATGTTTCCCTATGGGATAACATTACCTCCCAGGGTCCACCTCTGGCTTCTTTGAAAACAGAATCCAATACAAAGAAGGAAAAAATTCCTCCAGAACATGTAGTAAGGTGCTTATAAAGTGCATTATTGGTGTCACATTTTTTCATGTCATAATAATGCTCATATATCCTTCTACGGAGTTGCCTTTTGGTCTTCCCTACATAAAATGCCTGGCATGCCTGGCACACCGCCAAATAGACAACCCCGTAGGATGAACAATTGTAGAATTTTCTGGAAACTATCCTCCTACTTCTACTTTCCAAATACACAAATTATTTATTAAAAATGTATTTACACTGTGAACACCGTCCACACTTGTAAGTCCCTATACGTGGACTTTCCTGATAGAATGGTTTACTATCCTGCTCCAAAATTCTTTGAATGTTAAGACCTTTCCTATATACAGTTTTAAGAGTAATATTCTTGAATCTACCAAGGTCTGTTAATTCCTGAAAGGACTTGAATTCATTGTTTGTTTATGATAATAGTCTTAATTGATATCTTATCCTTTGTATCTCGTTTTAATGTTCTAAAGCTTATGTATCTCTGATATTGTGTAACTACTGACTTCTGTTGTGGCATATAAAACTGTAATAAAGAATTTCAAAAAAAAAAAAAAAAAGAATTCATTGTTTATAATCCTACTAATGTTACCAATATTACCACTGAAGTCAGTGATGTACAATAACTGATTACTGTAGAGGTCTGCCTGGTTGTTACCCTGCACATTATTCAAAAAGCCTTCCCCCAAAATGGGCTTAAATCTAGTAGGTCTCCCTTTTAACACTTCTTCCTTAACAGAATCTATCATATGTCTGGGGTATCCCCTCTCCAAAAACATCTGAGACAACTTTTCACACTCAGTGTTAAATAACAGGTCCTGTGAGGTCATACGGGAGGCCCTAACGAACTGTCCCTTAACAATACCTCTCTTTTGGAACCCAGGGTGTGAACTAGAGAAATGCAAATAACTATTAGAAAAGGTCGGCTTCCTATAAACTGTGGAAGTAAACCCTGTTTTATCTTTAGTTAACGTTACATCCAAATAATTGACATGTGCCTCAGATATCTTGTAAGTAAATTTTAAAAAAGGTCGTTGTACCCCCAATATAAGTAATAAATTCTTTAATAGTCTCCACTGGGCCAACCCAAAAAATGCAAATGTCATCCAAAAACCTGGAATAATGTGTCCAATTTTTTTCATAACCACTTTTATGGACAAATTTCTTTTCCCATTCAGCCATGATGATATCTGCATAAGTTGTTGCACAGTTGGCCCCCATGGATACCCCCTTTATTTGTTGGAAGTATTCACCCGCATAAAAAATATAATTGTTTTTTAATACTAACTCCAACAGCCCAATGATTGTACTCACATCATTATGACAAATCCCAGCACATTCCCATAATGCCTCCTCTAACCATTCCAATCCTATGTCCGTAGGAATTACTGAAAACAAATCAACCACATCTATGGTTAAGAACATAAGATTTGGCCTGCACAGGTCATTGGTAATACTACGCAAAAATTCCCAGGAATCTTTAAGGAGGTATGAATCTCTCCCCCAAACTTGTTTAAGTTTCCAATCCAGGAACTTAGAAAGGGGATGTGTTTTGGAACCTTGTGCTGCCACGATAGGCCGAAGTGGTGGATCCTCCACACATTTGTGGATTTTAGGCACACCAAATATTGTGGGCACTTTAGGATAGTGGTTTTCTAAAAATGAAAAAGTGTCAAATTCAATAATTTCCTGATCTAACATGTCTTTTATGGTCAAATCAATTTTTTTGTAAGACAAGTGTATTTCATGAATGGAGGTTAAAGTATATTTGTCAGTGTCATACAGGATTTCCCCCATTTTACTGTCATACAAAAACTGACTCATAAAGACTGTGCCCCCTCCCTTGTCGGGTTGCATCACTCTAATAGTGTGATTATGTGCTAAATCGTACAATATTTTCATTTCATCCTCGCTTAGATTGTAGTAAAAATTTGCATGGGATAATTCCTTGCATATCTCCTTTTCAATTCTATTCTCTAAATTAGTGAGCTGGGGATGCAAAGGTGGATTAAAAGTACTAGATTTTTTTAAAAACATACTAGGAGCCACTGGCCCATCACCAAACAAATTTTGCAGGTTGAGCTTCCGAATAAACATTTTGAGATCAAGTATAGTGTTTACTAACTGGCTACCTCTAGCTGGTACAAATTTAAAGGCTTTGGTAAATAAATCAAAACAGGCCTCAGTTACTGGTACATCACTATAATTGTAGATGTGGTATCCCATTTTACTATACACCTGGTACGCTCCAATATTCACAACAGAAATGCCTTTGCCTATTGCCATGCCTGATTCCTGCCTCTCCCTCTCCCCTGATTCCGATTGTCCCTCCTTTGGGAAAAAATCGGATATACAGGGTATGTAGGTCCCCCTTGCTGATTCCGAATACGTTCGGATCTTCTTGGTAAAAAATTCTCATCAATTAGTTCCTCCGTATTGGTATGACCATTGTCCTCCCCTAGAATTGGTGTAGGTGGTATTACATCCTCCCTAGGTACTGTATCATGGTTTAACTGAAAATCCTTAAAATACATGCCTCTAACGTGTGGTGGGTTAGGGTATTGTCTACCCTCCCTATATTCCCTAATATCACGATTCAACTTGTTGTACTTTCTTTTGGTAATTGTATCACAATGCTTGTCAATATTTTTGCGTATTTCATAATACTGGGCTTTATGCGTTTCAACTTGGAACAGCAAATCACTTGTAATATCCTCATTACATTTGAAAATCTGTTCTGTTAAAACTTTTGTCTCACTATCGTTTTTCTTAATTATAGCCCTAACAATGTCAAATCCACATCTATCAAATGCCTGCAGCAACTCCATATGAAATTCGCTACCATGTACAACATTATTAGGGTACTTGTGCACCCTTAAACCCTTAGGCACAATTCTTTTCTTGATACATTCAGTTAAATATAAATTGTCCAAAACAAGTGTCTTGTACCTGTACAGAGAGTCCTCTAAAAATCGCATATTGTCCTGAAAGGAGTAACTTTCGGTAAAAGTATTCTGTGGATAGTCCAAGGAAATGAAGGCAGGTTTGGCATTAACCCACTCGGAAAAGGAAACTAAACCAGCCACTGAATCCTGCAAGGGTCTGGGTTGATGGCAGGGAATAGAAGAATCCAAACGCCTTCCCCGAAATACGGCTGGTGTGTCCAAAAAAGCTGCAGCTTCCTGATAATTAGACGCTTCCGTCAACTGCTGCTGGCCCGAACCATTTCCAACTGCAACTGCGGGGGAAACCCCAGACGATATCCCGGAATGGGATGTTACAGCTTGCAAAACTTCTTTTTGTTGAAAAATAATGGTTTGGAGACCCAAACCAATAGGAGTAAGCAGTTGAACCAACTGTGTGAGCTGGCCCGTAAGCTGAGATAAGTCACCGGCTGCTACACCCGCACCGGTACCACTACCTTCATGCATGGGTATGCCCAGACCCTGTTCCATAGCACCAACAAACAACGCCAAAGACCAGAACCAAAACCAGCCAAGTAGAAAGACGGTCCAGGGCAAACTCCACCTGAGGAATTAGTGGAAACGTCCCACAAACAGCTTACAATAAAGGCTCAATGCTCAAATCCACAACTAATAATTTATTAACGCCACACAATTTCCAAACGTTTTCGTCAAGCATATGACTTCATCAGACAAAGCTAGTACCTACAGGCTACAGCTAGTAGCCTCTTTTTTGGGGAGACCCAAGGTGGTATTTATACTACTAGGGGAAGTTTGGCTAGGGTATTGGGATACTTCCTCTAATCATCATTGTTTTGAGTGGGACTCATTTTGCAAGAGCACCTCCTGTTTCCATTTCAGGCACAGAGGTGGCCCAGAGAAACAGGGAGGCAGATGGAGAGAGAAGGAGATAATTGAGTGGTGACAGAAAAGGAGGAGAAAGACAATATCGAGACATGAGAATATTTGCAAGATTCTGAGGAGATTGATTGATTGATTGATTGATTGATTGATTGATTGATTGATTTGACATTTGGTGACCAGGAAAATCCGACTGGATAAAAGATTACCCATTTTCAGCATGGGCCTGGGGAGAAAAGCTCTACAACATTTTTAAAGATATAATCAAATTCTTGAAAAATAGAGACATTAAGAAGTGAAATACTAGTACCATAATGTTATATACATATTAAAATAGTTTGAACATACAATGTACCATCTAACAGGAGAGCAGAGAAGCCAAATGATTCTTTTGGATAGACAAAGAAGGAGAAGAAAAAGATGATATAATAGTTGAAATTTTACTGATGGAAAGGTTTGGATTGAGGGAAACAGGAAGGGTAGTCAGGTGGGTCAAGAGTAACTACTGTAACATGTGACTAGGGATGAGTACTAAGATGGGATAGAGTATGATCAGATCCAGGAGTTGGAGAGATGTTCTTTTACTGAGATGTGAAGGTTTAGCAGTGAGGTATTAGTCTGATTGATGCTGGAATACTATTCCAGTTTTTGGCAACATAGTGTGAATACAGACTAAGACCACTGAAACTTTGGGATTTATAAATAGATAGGAGATGCTTGTGAGAAGAGCACAAGGCACAAAGTAGAAGACAATGTTGGCGTAGAGAAGAAGTGGTGTGAGAAACTTATGGATTGTGCAGTATTTTGTGTGTTAACAATAGCTGATCAAAGGTAAGCAGGTTGGGTAGTTTGAGCCAATCTAGGGTTTTGAGTGCACAGCAGTGGTGTGATTTAAGGGGTTAACCAATAGCAAGTTTAGCTATTGTATTATAACATTCACTAAGTTTTACTTTAAGGGAAGAGTGAAGATTAGTTAGAATAGGGGAAGCACACAGAAGACAGGGTAAGAGATAAGTGGTAACAAGAGTTACTTTTGTGGAGTTGGTGATGAATTTTTTTAGCCCTATACAACATGCACAGTTTTTGATAGTCCTTTTTTATGATGTTATTAATATGCAGGTCAAACTTAAGATTGCCGTCAGCTGTTACACCTAATAGCTTGGTGTGTGAAGCAACATCAATTACAGTATTGTTAAGTGAAGTAACTGTAAAGTCAGAGTTATCAAGGGTATGTTCTTTGGACAAGAATAATAGAAGATTGTTTTAGGATTGAGTAGGAGATGATTGTTGGTAAGCCAGGACTCAGTGGAATTGAATGCATCTTGAGTTATAGTTTGAAGTTGTGTAAGATTGTTAGAGGAGCAGATTAAAGTAAAGTCATCAGCATATTAAATAATGGTTGCTTGTTTAGAGGAAGCATGAAGATGATTAATAAAAATGTTGAAGAGGAATGGACCCAGAATTAAGCTTTGTGGTATCCAGTGTTGACTGGTAAATAAGGAGAGAAAATGGAATTCCATTTAATCGATTGATATCTGCTAGAGAGACAGCTGGTGAAGCATTGCAAGGTAGTTTTAGTTAAACCAAGATAGGATAATTGGGACAAGAAGTTGGGGGTGAGAGACAGTGTCAAAAGCTTTAGATGTATCTAAAATAGAGATTAAACCAAGTTAGCTGTATCTTGAGCTTTATTGATTGTATCAGTGAAGGATAATGGAGTAGTGGTAGTACTATGTGCAGGTCTGAATCCATATTGGATAGAAGACAGAAGTTTATTTTCAAGTAGGTATTGAAGAAATTGATTGTGGATGCATTTTTCTAGTCTTGAATAGAGGAGAAAGTGTAGCAATAGGCCTATAGTTAGATATATCTGTGGAAATGCCACCTTTGTGGAGAGGAAGGATGAAGAACTTTTCTACAGGGTGGGATCATAGGCTTCATTAAGAAGATTATCAGCAGAGGGAGAACAAAGTTTGAGTTTGCTCAATAGGGACTTAATAAAGGATGTGGGGACTGCTTGTTGAGAAAACTTGAAGAGGCAGCTGGTAGGAGGATGAAAGAAAGTAATAGGTATGGCTGAGAAATTGTTAGTTAAGGAAGCTATGCTACTGATGAAATAACAGTTAAACTAAGATGCTATATCAGAAGAGGTACTGTCACTGTACGGTTGTGGGGAATAATTCATTCCAGGGTGTAAAATTTTATGTATTGATTGCCAGAACTTTTTTGGAATAGTTTTGTGTTGATCTTGTGGATTTGAGTAGAATTTTTTTTTATCTTTGTTCACTTGTTTCTTTATTAGGTTGCACAATTCTCTGAAATGTAGATTTTCTTTTATATTCTGTTTTGAGTAGCATGTCCAGGTCTTATCCCTGTTTAGCATAAGGGATCTGATATTGACAGAATGCCAGGGAGAGAAATTAGTTTTGATTAATTTCCTTCCGGGTGGAGCTAATCTGTTTAAAGTGTTTATGAATATAGAGCTGAATTTGTTGACTGCTTCATCAAGGGGTAAGTATTTAAGGAAAGACCAGATAATAGTATTTAATGTATTTGTAAAGGTCAGATGGTTAAAGTGGGTTAAGCAGTGTACAGTTTTGTAAGTATGTTGCTTGTAAGGATGAGTGCCAAGTCTGGTTGTAGAAGTAGGGTGGTGATAACAAATTGAATCTGGTAGTATTTCAGATTTCAAGTGACTTGGGTCGGAGACCAAAATCCAAACTATAATAGAGACAGTTTGGTTTGATGAGTTGGCATAGTTTGAGTGAGTTATGAGTTGTGAAAAGCCAAAGAGGTTAATGCTGTTTGTAAGGAATTGAAAGTTAAGTTTCTGCCAATCAATGTTGACATCAACTAATATTATAGTTTCTAGAGAAATACTGGTTGAGTCCCAAGATAGGATATCTTCTAGAATTGATATAATGTTGCCTGGGGTATGTAGAATACAATAATGCAGAGTATTTTATGATTATTTTTACGTTAAGATAAAATATAATAAGTTTGGCTTTGCCAAATGAAGGTACAGGATTAATATGAGGAGTAAAAGAACAGTAGTTTAGATAGAGTGTGGCTATACCACCTGCTTTTCTTTTGTGTCAATCATCTCTGAGCATATTTAATCCTGGGGGAAGTACTTCTGAATCTTTAATGTGTGGTCTGAGCCAGGTTTCAGAGATTACTATTATATCAGGGGAGTGTAGGGTAATCCAAGCATGTAACCCTGTCACTTTATTGCAAAGAGTACATATATTTATAGAGATAAATGTAACCTTATTGTGTGATGCTGGAGTTTGGGTTAGGGATGGAGAGGGTTTGAAATTGGGACCGGGATTAGGGAGAATGTCACCACAGAGTAATACAATTTTAAAGACTACACAGGATAAGAAGGATTTAATTTTGGACTTATTATCAGTGTATTTGATGTTAGACAAGTGTAATAGTGAATAATACAGTTTAAATTTAAGAAATAAAATAAGGTTAATGGGAAATGGGTGAGGAGTGATGGGTAGGGATAGTGATGTGTGAAATGGGAAAAAGAGGCAGTACCAGTAAGACAGAAGAGTCTAAGTAGAATTGGTGTGAGATAAGATGAAAGATAAAGAGAGAAAAGGATTAGGGTAAGGAGAGGAAGAAAAACATGATAAAGTAGGAAAGGAAAGAATAAAAAGGAAGAGAAGAGAGTGAGTAGAGAACGGTGTAGTGATAGAGTTGAACAGATGGCTAGAATGCTTCAGGAAGAAGGAATATAGACAGGTAACTTTGTGACAAAGTGAGCTAAAGGTGAAGGAGTAGAGGAATGATTATGCAATTATATAGCAGAATAACTGTGTTGTTGAAAGTTATGGTGATTGGAGAGAGGGTTATATTAGCTGTATAGTATAGCAGTTATAAATTAGTTGTTGTGTCTTTCGGCTTTTTCCCGGTCAGGGGTCGCCACAGCAGAACTCCGGTCCGCTAATGATTGGCAGTCGAGTTTTACTTGCCGAGTTGCCAGCCCTGACGCACAGCCTTCAACGAAGGTACGCCCATTCACACATGTCTCCACACAGAAGACGCTCTAGCTGAGAATCGAACCGGACAGCGTCTTACTGTGAGGTGACAACGCTACTGCAGCACCACCAAAGTTGATATTAACTGTATAGTATAGCAGTTATAAATTATTGAAGTTGTAGCAACTAAGCTGATCTAGAAATATGTGTATATGAATGAAAAAAGTGTGCAGTAAATTGATAGGAAGAATGTGAGATGATTATAGTGATGAGTTGTTTTGCTGATTGTGAGGAAGAGGTGGGCGGAAAAAATAAAGGAAGGGGTGTGGTGTAATATGGTTTAAATTAAGAGATAGTGTGGGTGTGTGATAATTGGGGGTAGGGTAGGGGAGCAAAGTGAGCCCAAGCATAGCGAGGGTGAATGGAGTGCAGAGAAACCCCAAGTGTCAATATAACACCAGGTAAGTCTCAAAAAAACAATCAGTGAAGTAGCCATTATAATAGTAGCTAAGAGCCCAAATGGAGTCACTTAGAACAGTGTGAAGACAAAAACAAGGAACAGTAAGTTGCCACCCACAGTAAGAAGAGTTAGACTTACGGTCTTGTTTTGCATGAATGCATTTATCTATCAGTGTATTTGTCAATTGACTTTGTTTTCTATTAAATAAAGGTGATGAGGATGGCTATACTAAAGAAAGGAGGAGGTTGCCACTCTTTAGTTTAAATAACTAAGCACAATATTAAAACTGCCACTCCAGAAGAGGAAATAAAATACAGTATTCCATATGTTTAAAATAATTAATACTATGTGTAAAGAAAAAAAAATAAAACATCTAAACAATTAATTAAAGCAACTGCTGAAGCATTATGAATCTAATTTTCAATACTGGCAGGGAAATATCATGCTCCACATGCAAGAGTGGTTGTGCAGGGCCATCTTGCTGCAGGGGGACCAGGGTGTGTAGAAGGGCTATAGAGAATGGAAGGTAAAAGTTAGAGAATGTGGATTACATTCATTATAATGTTCACTAGATAAATACAGTGATTGAGACCAAACTAAATATAGTACTATTGGGAAAACAGCATGTCCAGAAACAATAAACACATGGGAACAGTTATTTATAGTCACTAAACAATCTGCTTTTTCATAATAAGATGCCCTTACATTGTACTCCTGTACCCACCATTAATATAAAAATAGCAATTATACAGAGCACGAGGAAAAGAGCACAAAGGTACATCCTGCCTGCTAGCTATTATATGTCATTAGCACAGCTTTACCTAATCATCCGAGGCCCTCCTGATATGAGGGAAATGGCATGTTACACACTGCAGGATACAGTATAACATTTAACAATGCACTAACTTGTCTAAGCACACGAGATGTTTCAAAGAAATCTGTTTGATGCAGATGAGTCAGCAAATGATGGATGTATAATTACAACTACCCTGTTGGGTGGGTTGTGGAATGATTTACTTAAATAAATGGTGATGCAGAGTGAGCCAGAAAATGAAGGAGATGTATCCTTGGGGGGAACTTATAGAGAAAATACAATGTGAGGATGCAGAGACAATTGAGAAGAATAGTGGTTAGATAGAAAAGAAAACATATGCAGAAAAAGTATAAGAAGGCAAAAGGGGAGTAGCAAAAAGAAAAAGAAAGAAGAAAATGAAAAATGGAACTATGTGGTAAGGATTCAAAGAAAATAAGACAAAAAAATGAACAGGTATTTGGGAAAATTTAATAGCTCCTTTGGGTGTAAAAGCATATGATGTAAGAGCATGTATTCTTATTAACAAAGAGACATGTTCTGAAATTATATTTGAGACTTATTTTCCAATGGAAAATATTCTTGGAAAATATGAAAAAAGAAATATTGTAACTCATGGAATCTTTATGTGATAAAAGCATTTAACGGAAACAAAAAGAAAACTCACGTTCAATTTTGATCAAAGGTGGAAAGATAGACTTTGAAAAGACATTTGAAAACTTTATATAAAGAAATACTGGAGATTGCAAAAGTTTATGATAAAAGGGGTTTATGGGCTGGTAGATGGGATTGTAATACCTTGTTAAAAGTAGAAAGAGAAAATTATGCATATACCATGCATGAAAAAGGTGGAGGGGGAACAGTGGTGTCATAAAATACTGGGCACAACCCAAAACATGTTTTTTTGTGGAAAAGAAGGAAATTTGATAACTAACTGTGATAAAAGAAAATGTTATATTTGTGGGGAAATGGGACATGATCCAAAAAATGTGAATTGAAATGTTATAAATGTAACAAAATTGGACTTTTATGGATGGATTGCAAAAATGAAAATACAGTAAGGAAAAATGAAATGAAAGATAAGAAAATGAACAAAGAGAAGACATTTTAGAAGTAGAAATAGGAGAAAAATTAGATGAGAAAAAATATTAAAGAGGACACAGGAGAAGGCTCAGAAATAATTTGTGAAGAAGACATACAATGGGAGATAGTAAAAGGAAAAAATAATTATGTTGGTAAAAGGGTAATCAGAACAAGAAAATTTAAATGGACAAGTACAAAAGGAAAAAGAAAAAATGGATAAAAAAATATAGACAACTAATGGTTGGGGCTGGGATGATGGTTAAGGTTTTTGATGCACAGCCACAAGGTACAGTGTTTGACTCTCATCTTTAGGAGTGAAATTGGCTAGGTTTTAGAATAGCCCATTAAGGCAGCTAGCTTATTAATTAAGTATGAGCTTACGAAACCATAAATCTAAGAAAAAAGGGAAAATTACAATTTTAGATTGTTTTCTGTAAATGCGAATAGTATTAAGAATATAGTAAGAAGAATATGGATTTTGGAGTGGTGTTAATACATGTGATGTAGATGCAATTATATTAGAAGACAAATATGTTTTAACAAATGAAGAAAGATTACAAACAGAGAAACTACGGGGAGGAAAGATAAACTGGAATTTAGGTAATGAGAGATGTTTGGGAATACTGTAGAAATACAATAAAGATACCAGATGTAACTTTAGCAATAATGTGAAGATTAGCCATTGTAAATCTAAAAAGGTAAGAACAAATATATAGAATTGTAACATTATATGCATATACTAATTTAAAGAAAGGTAAAGCTTATTTTATCAATGTTTAGACTATGTAGTGATAAATATGAATATTATAATAATATGAGACTTTAATTTTTATTTAAGAGGCAAGGATAAGAAGAAAGGAAATGATACAAGAAAAGTGTTGCACGTTATAAGATATGGTAAGTTAAAATTATAGGACAAAAATGTGTGGGCTTACAAAAGGGGTATGTATAGAACTGAAATAGATTATTTTATAGTATCATAAGTTTTAGTTATAAGAGAAGGGGGTGTAGTTGAAACAGGATTTTCTGATCATTTTGCAATATGGCTAGAGATAAAGGACAACATGGACTATATAAAAATAGACAAAAATCAAATGGATGAATGAGAAAGCATGGAAGGAAGAAGGAAAGAGATTAATAATATAAAATAATATAGTTATGGAAAGATCATATTACTATGAGAAGATTTTATTTAAAAAAGTTTGAATGGTGGATGATACTTAAAGGAAAATATAAAAATATGCAAATAAAAATAGAGCAGTCCACGAACCATGCAGTCCCCGAAGTAAATAAACCATAAAATAATAAAAAACTGTTTTTATTATAAAAATAGGTAAGCGCTTTCGCATATAAGCTTCTTCAGACCGTTAAAACAAACAGTGGTCAGGACTCATTTAAATACTAGGCATCTACCAATCCACTTTTGCCAAACTGCTAATATATTAATTTAAAATAAAATTAACAAAATTGATACTATGTATCCAAATCAAACATAAAACAATACGATCAAAATAATATATATATATATATATATATATATATATATATATATATATATATATATAAATAGATGTAAAAATATAATTATCAACATAAGTTACCTAATTGAAAGCTTCCTGGATTTTAATGTTTGTTTAATGGAGGCTCTCACAATTAAACCCTTGCTTCTATCAGCCCTAAGTCTCAGTATCCACTTCACCTCCTTAGTCTCAGTTGAATTCTGGATGTCACCTTCACGTATAGTAGGTCTAACCAAATCTACTACCATAAATCTAAAGCTGTGATCATCCCCCTCTGCCATGATATGTTTAGATAGGGCATTGTTTTGTGACCTGACTCTGATGTTATAGTTATGTTCCCTAACTCTATCTCTAAGTAGCCTATCCATTTTTCCAACATAAATTGACCTACAGATCAAACATTTAGCAAGATAAACTACATGTGATGTTCTACAATCTGCACCAATCTCAAAATTAAAGTGTTGGCCTGTGTCTGGATCTACAAAAACCTTTGTAGTATCTAAATAGTCACAAAAATTACAACTTCCGCATGGATGGGTACCAATCATACCCTCAGCTGAGGAAGTTACATTGATAACAAAAAACGTGGTGAACAAGTTAAGTGTTTATCGTTGCTTATTGTTATTTTTATTTTTTTGGAAGTAATAAAGTCGTGTTCGAGCAGTTCGTGGCTTCAGGTGCTTCATTAAGTTATTGGCATAGATATCGGCATATGAAGTGCCCATAGCTATGCCATCCCATTGTAAGTAGACCTGGTTCTCGAAGGTAAAAACAGTGTTCTCCAATATCGTTTCTAGAAACAAGCATATTAGATCTATCTGTATGTCCCCATAGTCACTATGCCTATGAAGATATCTCTGTATCTGTATAGCAGAGGGGGCACATATTTATATGGCCCAGAGTTGAAATGACCCACAGAACATGAGAACATGAGGAAATAGGTGTTTCACAGAATCCTATTATCCGTGGAGCCATTAGTACTGAACTGCCTCCTCACAGGGGGGAGTGGGAATGACTGGGACTGTATGTCATACACAGAGTATGCATAATTCAGCTCCGGTATTATCGGAGCATAGTGACTATACTATACATGAGAATATGGACAATGTGTTAACTGAGGGTAATGGGCCGGTACGTTTGGGAGACGTACGGCCTAAAACATTGCAAATTTTGCACACTGTGTCTTCCACAGCACCCACTACTTAGATGACTGTCTCCTATCCCCTGTTCCCTTTACCCATCAGTGGGGAGAAGGGGCCAGTGAGGAATCGATCCAAGAGTCAGGGGAGACAGAAATGCAAACTTTCGATAGAAGGACAATCGAACCAGTCCATCAAAAACATGTGGAGCCAAGTGGGGACTCACTAGTTTGGAACCTTTCCAAACATGTTTTAAGTCAAGAAGAACTTTCTGTTCTAAGTAAAGGGTAAATGTTTATTCCATCGAGGTCAAGTGATTTAACTGAAACCATAATTGATGTGAAGTGCTTTAGCAGAAATGTCATGCTTAAACTTGAATTTGGTAATTCATTAGACAACAATGTGAGTTTGTTTAAAATACCTAGTTTATATATGCCTAATCCCCACCAATTAGTTGAAGATTTTAATAAAATGGTGGAGGATGATTTGTATAGGTTCTATGATAATAAACAAACACATAATGTGAATAGAGCTATGAAATACAACTTAAGTTACAAGGAACATCTTGCTTTGAAATGTTCACAAGCTGATGATTCTATCATGATAAGGCTTGCGGATAAGGGAGGCCCAGTTGTACTTATGGATAAATGCAATTATGTTGAAAGCATGCTTACTATGTTAAGTGATGACCATTTTTATTGTCAGGTTGATCTGGATAAGATTCTGCTTTTACAAGGGAGAATCCTACATATGTTAGAAGATTTATTGAAAAGTGAATTGATAAACATGGAATTGTATAGGTTTTTGAAAGTTGAATATCCCTCATTACCTACTATACAAGGCCTACCCAAAATTCATAAGGATGGTCAGAATCCCCCAATGAGACCCATAGTTGCTGGTAAAGGGTGGAGTACCGAGCCTTTTTCCCTATATGTGGAAAAATCGCTATGGCCCATCGTAGATAACAATAATTTCATCCTGAAGGACACTAAACATTTTCTGATAGATTTGTACTAATATAGTAGTTCTTTGACATTAGATCTTAAGTTTTATTTTGTTACATTAGATGTACAGTCCCTTTTTACCATTATACCTAATGCTATACAGAGATATCTTTATCAGCATAGTGACTATGGGGACATACAGATAGATCTAATATGCTTGTTTCTAGAAATGATATTGGAGAACGTTTTTACCTTGGAGGACCAGGTGTACTTACAATGGGATATCATAGCTATGGGCACTTCATGTGCTAATAGCTACACCAATATGTTCCTGTCATTATGGGAGGAAGAGATACTGTTTAAGATGAAATTATATGTAAGTTATGTTACAGTTTATCGACATTGCGTCGATGACCTCTTCCTTGTATGGGTGGGTACATCATGGGATTTGGAAAGATTCTTGAATCAACTCAATGATGTGAACAACTACCTGAAATTCACTATGAAATATTCTCAGGTCAGGATTGAGTACCTAGATGTGTTTGTGGAAAGACTGAGTAATGGCCTAATTAATACAGGGGTGTAGAAGAAGCATTGCTACAGGAACACCTTGTTACATAGAGGTAGCATGTACCCTCAATACACATTTAAAAATATCATTAGAGGACAAAGGATGAGGGCCTTGAGGCTGAATGCATTGGATGAAGGGTTTGATCAGGAGTTGATTGAACTGAAAGGGAGGTTGGTTGAGAGGGGCTATAGCCCCACTGAGATAGACAGGCATCTTTAGGGCCTTGGTGATCTGAGACAGGATAGAGCCAGAGCCTATTATTCATCTACTACTAATACTATGAATAATTTGGTGAGAACACCCACGTCCAAACGTGTGAAGATTCCGATGTTCTATACAATGGACATCAAATCCATTATGGATATCATCAGGAAGAACTAGGGAGTCCTCACTATTGACCCGACAGTTAAAAAGATAGTGGGGGATGATCCTACATTTTTGTTTAAGAACAAGTGCAACCTGAAGAGGTTGCTATGTCATTCCCAGAGATAGTGGTAGATATACTGAGGGTATGATTAGTACCTGTCCGTGTGGAAGTTGTAATTTTTGTGGCTATTTAGATAATACAAAGGTTTTTGTACATCCAGACACAGGCCAACACTTTAATTTTGAGATTGGTGCAGATATTTGAACATGACATGTAGTTTACTTTACTAAATGTGTGACCTGTAGGTAATTTTATATTGGAAAAATGAATAGGCTACTTAGAGAAAGAGTTAGGGAACATATCTATAACATCAGAGTCAGATCACAAACCAATGCCCTATCTAAACATATCATGGCACAGGGGGATGATCACAGCTTTAGATTTATGGTAATAGAGTTGGTTAGACCTACTATAAGTGAAGGTGACATCCGGAATTCCACTGAGAGTAAGGAGGTGAATTGGATACTGAGGCTTAGGGCTGATAGAGGCAAGGGTTTAAATGAGAGTGCCTCTATTAAGCCCACATTAAAATCCAGAAAGCTTTCGATTAGGTAACTATTTTGATAATTATATTTTTATATCTATTTTTATATATATTTTTATTGTGATCGTATTGTTTTATGTTTGATTTGGATACATGGTATCAATTTTGTTAATTTTACCTTAAATTAATGTATTAGTAGTTTGGGGAAAGCTGATTGGTAGATGTCTAGTATTTAAATGAGCCCTGACCACTGTTTGTTTTAACGGTCTGAAGAAGCTTATATGCGAAAGCACTTACCTATTCTTATAATAAAAACATTTTTTTTTATTATTTATGGCTTATTTACTTCATGGACTGCATTGTTCGTGGACTGCTCTATTTTTAATTGCTGGTTTTACTTATCTTTTACTAAGCAGTGCTTAATTTGCCCTTTACAGTGTGCCACCTTGTTTTCTGTGTTTACCCAAAATATAAACATATGTTTTTAGAGTGGCAATATTTTGTGAGAAAAGTAGAGAAAGAAAAATATAAAAGAACATATAAAGATATATTAGAAGATTTAGAACATAATGATAGAAAGTACTTTGACAAAGAAAAGAATGATATGAAAAGAATCAAGAAAAATGCTAGAATTATTATATAAGCAATGTTATTTTTACAAGGAAAAAAAGAAGTATTGAGTTACTTAAGTAGATTAGTAAAGGAAGATGGTAGTGTAATAAGAGAAATACAAATGTAAAAGGAGAAATAGAAAAAAAAAACACAGGAAAAGATTATAAATAGTGTAGTACAATATGACCAAGAAATATTTAAAGAAAAAAAAAAAGAATGTAGTGAAAAAAGTTAACAGAAAAAGAGAAAAAGGAGTTGGAAAAGGACATTCCTTTATATGAGCTACATATGGTATTAGGACAAGTAAATATAGATTCTGCTACATGACCAGATGGAATGGGGTATGTAATGTAAGAAAATTTAAGGGATTGGCAAAAAATATTTTTTAAAGACTTTGAATGAATGGTTAAATTAAGTTGTTATGTATAAAGAATTATGTAGTAGAATACCTAAATTCATATGGAAGAAAGAAGTTAGAAGACAATGAAAATTTGAGACTGATATTGAATAATAATGATTATAAGACTTTTATGAAACTAATACAAAAGAGATTTTAAACTAAAATGGAAAATATTATGGAAGATAGGATTTGTAGTATAAATGGGAGGGGTGTCAAGAATTATTAATGATAGTTTGAGAAACTGTGGATGGTATTATGAATAGAAAAGAATAAGTGAAAATCATGATAGGAGACTTTAATAAGGGATTTCATACAACTGGAAATGAACATTTATGGGTAATAATCAAATACTAAAGTTATAAAGTTAGGATATTATGTATATTAGCATATAGTAATAATAAAGTAACATACTTATAAATGGATGATTAAGCCAAGCGGTGCAGATGAAGAGTGGGTTAAGACAGGGGTGTCCAATAAGTTAAATACTCTTTGCATTAGTTATGAATGTGATAGTATGTGAAATAAATTACAAAATGAAAGTGGCAGGGTATATAACACCTTAAGGATTAAGAATTCCAGTCCTGTTAACATATACAGATAACATTATAATAATTTCAAAAAATAAAACTTGGATAAAAGGAGTAATAATTTGCACTAATTATTGCCTAGAGGTGACAGGGGTGACTTTAAATAAATAAAAATAAAGATTAAGGTGATATAGTAAAAATAGGGAGTATACATTTTACAATGAATGAAATTTCTGTGTTAGGTATAATATTTGGGGATACAGATGTAAGTAGAATTCAATGGGAAAAACAAGAGAAGAAATAAAATCTGTCTTTTCTAGAGAACATATAAATTATCAATCAGAAAAAAGGCTTATTTGATACATTCAGTACTGATGGGAAAATAGCATACTTACTAACTGCCCTTATAGTGCCAACAGTATTTGAAAATATATTACTGCAGGTATTTTTTTTTTTTTCATTTATATGGAGTCCTAGATTAAACCAACTGAAAAGGAGTTTTGTATGTATTTGAAAATGTATTACTGCAGATATTGTTTTCATTTATATGGAGTTATAAATTAAACCCACTAAAAAGGAGTTTTGTATGTAAGTAAAGAGGAAGGAGGTTTAGGATTACTTAACCTAGTGGTATATGCTGATTCATTAGATCTGTACAACGTGTTAAAGTGGATAAATGAAAAAGATGAGAGATTAGTAGTAAAATTGTATAAATATAAGTATGATAAATTTTTGGGGTATGATAAACAGAGTAAAGGAGAAAAAGGTGTATAAATGGAGAAATAAAATGTTACCAAGAAAGATATTTTTGTGGAAAATAAAAATTGATGATACAGAAAAAGAAAGAAAAGTATGGCATAAGAATGTATTGATAAAACATTATTATGTAAAACTATGGGAAAATCTAACAGATGAAAAAATTAAAGCTATAAACAAATCAAGCAAATGGTGTAATCAGAAGGTAGAATGCCAAGATTTTTTGTGGGTACTGGTAATAGATAAATTAGTAGTAAAAGGAAATATGCCATATGAAAATAAAAGAGGTAGAATATGCTTACACTGCCAAGGAGAAGAAACTACTGAACATGTGTTTTGGATATTATATTAATAGATGTAAAGAATATATTAAAAGAACGGGTCTATATTATATATTCAAAGTCTCAAAACTTTGAACCTCATATGTTTGACAACATATGATCGAAGTTTAAAACTTCGAAAATATAAAAAATTAAAAAAAAAACTTACCTGAAAGCTCTGAGCAGTGGGGCAAGCCCCCCTGCACCCTCCACACCCCCCTACTTAAATATACCAGCTCAGAGATCACACTTCAGTGCAGAAAAGGGAAATTTTCCCATTCTGTGCTGTACAGTGCTGTTGCTTTTAACCTTTGAACTTTTCAAAGTTCGATCATATGGTGTCGACCATATGACATTCGAACTTTGAAAAGTTCGAATAATTAATAGGGACCCAAAAGAACAGATGAAAAGTTATTTTATGTCATATGGGTTATATGGAATGAAAGAATAAATTAAATTATGTTTAATGGTAAATGGATTTTTGGCAACAATATTAAGTAAAATCCAACAGCAGTTATGGAACAAGGAGTGGGGGTCTAATAGGGATGAAAATTTAATATGATTGTAAGGAAAATTATGAATATTTGTAAATATATATGTACATCTCTATAGTTGTACATTTGTAAATATTTGTAAATATGTAAATAAAAGTTATTTTTTGTATATAAATAAAAGACCTCTCTCCTTTTGATAGGTGCCATGGGATCATTTACATCTACTTGAGTTACAACCAACTCAAGCAGATGGGACCTCTGTTTAACATCCCATCTGACGGAGTAGATACGCTTGAGAGCAAAACACCCCCACATGTCACACTGCAGTGTCAGTAATTAATCTACCTGCTGTGTCCAGAGTAGAACACTGGACCATATAGATAGTTTTCAGGCTCAGTCTCAGAGAAACACAGTAAAAGAAGAAATATATAAATCAGAAGAGTACACATTTTGCATCAAGCATCATGAAGGTTACATAGCAAAAACTATTTGGAAGTCTATATAATGAAAAGCTAGTGCATCATAATGAGTGTTTGGTATAGAGCACAAGACCCTTCAGCACACCGGATTAGTAAACATTAATATTTGTGATCAAGTTTCCAGCAAGTCTTAAAAAAAAATCTATGTTTTTACAGGGGGAAAGACCCCATGCACCAAATTATATATACTGACTACATAATTGCACTGCAGTGGGGAAAAGAGTAAATTCCCTGATCCCCAGTGTGCCACATTCTACATAGAACTTGTTCAAAGGAGAATTTACCCCTTTTCACGCTGTAGTATGATCTCAGGGTTGTGAGAGTGTGTGTGTGTGTGTGTGTGTGTGTGTGTGTGTGTGTGTGTGTGTGTGTGTGTGTGTGTGTGTGTGTGTGTGTGTGTGTGTGTGCGTGAGTGTGTTTGTGCGCGTGTGTAGTAAGAATATAGTAATTGTCAAATGTATGACTGTATGCTTTCTTTTATTGTGTGTTTATATGTTTGCATGCATTTGTGCATTGTAATGGATGCCTAAGCAGTAAGATTAAAAAAAAATTAGCTTGTTTAACCATTGCAGTTCAATTAATTGCCACCATACACACACAGAAAAAAAGCACACCAACATCTATTGCATATAGTGTTACAAAAATGGTAGGGATTATAATTCAGTCTGCAAAGTATAATAAAAGTGTTAGCATTTACACAGATAAATACTAAGACTTGCAGAACAAGATCGTGGAATTGTTAGATTCTAGAATTGTATACTGAAGAATTGGATGTATCTATTTTGATGTAATTTCATATCTCAAAAATTATTTTTCAACCTGAGTTATATTTGGATAGCATTGTGTATTTTTTAATGAAATCTTGATGACATTATTGAATAACAACTCCAGTATTAAAATGTTAGGACTATCCTAGTGTGCTCATTGCCTTGGGATCTAATACTTCACCAGTCTTTACTTATGTAATCATGATAAAGTGGCACTTATTTCACTACAGTGTTTCTAAGTTCAACAACCTTGTGTGAACCTGACTTAAAAGAGTAGCAATACTTGTTTTGATTTGGGTTTTGCATTCAAGTTGCAGTATTTCCATGATAAAAGTCTGCTTATTATCTTGGATTTTTGTAACACTGGTTTTCTTAATAACTTGTGGGATTTACTAGATGTATATTAAATCAGCTTGCACTGATATACATGTGTGCTAAACTGTTTATATAGTTATCCTAAATGCAACTATTTCAACTGGGGTTAATTGATTACTTTTCACTATGTTGTCGCTGTTGTTGTTGTGTCTTTCGGCTTTTCCCAGTTAGGGGTCACCACAGTGGAACTCCGTTCCGCTAATGATTGGCAGTAGATTTTTGCATGCTGGCTTGCCAGGCCTAACGCACAACCTTCAACGAAGGAATGCCCATTCACGCATGTCGCCACACAGAAGACGCTCCAACTGAGAATCGAACAGGCAACATCTAACTGTGAGGCAACAAGCTACCACAGCACAGCCACCGCGGGTTGATTACTTTTCACTATAATAGGCAATATTTATGCATGGCCAACCAATATAGTATTGTATAGTCTATGTAATTCATAATGCTACTGTAAGTACAGTGGACAGCAAGTGACTTCAAACAGGAATTAAGTTATACAAAAGCATTGTACAGTAGTGCAACAGTTGGTATTGATGCCTCACAGTTCTTGGTTCTCTGGTTCAATTGCCTCAAAGGATACATTTTTTTCAGGGTCTTCATGTTGTCCCTGTGCCATTTTTAAAATTTTCCAGGTGCTTTGGTTTGTATCCCATGGGTGTGCAGATAGACAAGATGGCAGTTCTCTAAGCTGTCGAATTTTGAGTATGCTGTTGTGTGTGTGTGTGTGTGTGTGTGTGTGTGTGTGTGTGTGTGTGTGTGTGTGTGTGTGTGTGTGTGCGCATATACCCTGCAATGAATTGGCATATCATCTAGAATTAGTTCTCTGTCATGTATCCAGTGAATGCCAGAAAAGGCTTTGCCATTCCATAATCCTGAGAAGAATAATTTGAATATTAGATTATGAATTATTTATTATCTTTTTATTTTATATGTGTACTAGCTCTGACTCTGACAGCTTAAAACATTAGGCCATCCTTATTTTAGTTTGCTATGATAAAAGGTAAGATAATAGAAAACCATTTTACTGCTACATATGAACACGATTTACTAACTCAGAACTGATATATGAGCACAACTTTTTAATTATTTGTTTAGTAGAAATTATATCTTTTACAATTAATGATCAAATGTTCCTAATTGATATTAATTTACCATAGCAGCTCTTAATGTTAAACTAATGGGGTTTTGATTGGGCTAACTTAGCAGAAATTCCATTTGAAATTTAAAATCTTTCTTCTGTGCTTGTTTACCTTTTGCAAGATTTATTATGATTTTGGGAAGTTGAGATGAGATCAACGTGGGCAATAATATGAAATGTAATATGTGGAGTTTAGAATAAATCAACGTTGGTTGAAAACTGCATAATTAGAAACATTAACTTTAATGACTATGTTACCAAGAAAGCATAACCTAAAGTTTGTAGCTTGAAACCTCCCTTTCATTTACAGATTATAAATTTGCTTATAATTACTGAAGATTTCTTCCGTTTCCAGTTAAAAGAAGTTATAGCCATGTTAATGGCATGAAACAATTTCATGTTAATTGTTTGGGGAAGAGTTGCTCAAAATCTTAGAAAGACATTAATTTTGTAATAGTTGGTAGAGCTGCCACATTGACATTTGATTTGTTCATTTTTCAAAGAGTTGGCTAAATTATAAGACTGACACCAGAATTATAAGATGTAAGGACAAGAGAAATACAGTGTTAGAATATGATTTAACTAAGAAAGATTAATAAATATCAACATAAGCTAGGATGCATTACAACAGGGCTATTGAGTATTTTCATGAGTGATGGGGGACTAAATGTTTTCAATGGATCACAAATATGTAACTTCTGAAATATATTTATAAATATGCCCTAGGAATCAATAAAGTCTGTGTAGGCTCAGTGTAGATCATGTACAAGGACCATGATCTTCCCTCAGCAGTGTGGTATGCATGTTAATTCTGGTGCGCACCTAAGGGAGGTCATAACAACACGATATTGAATCCATGTAAAATCAACAGCACATCCACATACCTTTCAGCCAATATGGAATAGATTACCCATACATGTCAAGCAGAGTGCCTCTTTGGCCCTCTTCAAAAGGAACCTTGATGATTGGATGGGAGAAAGGAAATTCACCCCGGGGATCACGTCAGTCGCCCTGCTAGACAGGGGTCCAGGGAAGTAAATAGTGTGGGAAGAAATAGCCAGGGAATTGTTATGGCTAGGCTTGTATAAACCCTAGGGCTGATAGCCTAGTACCAACCTATGAACCTATGAACCTATTAACCTGACCAAAAGGGATACAATAGAATTTATTTCACTATTAGTAATTTTTTTATGTGCTTGTTTGCATGATGCACTACATTATTCAGCTACACTTAGTTCTGGGCAGCCATACATCAGTCATACACCAGACATGCAAAAGTAGAAACTGGAAGCTTTCTATTACTATTTTTTTTATTTCTTTTTTTTTATTTTTATGTGCTTGTTTGCACGATGGCCACATTATTTAGCTATGCTTAGCACTGTGCACTCATGCATTAGACATCTGCTAGACATCTAAAAATAGAAACCGGATGTATTTAATTGTTGTATTTGTGCGGTCCTTAGCACCACGCAAACCCATGCAGCGAAGCTGTGCTACACTTACAGTGGCACCTTCATAGTATATCTGAAGATACATGAGTTCCCTTCACTATTCCAGTGGCTAGGTAGGCTGAGTCATGACCTATAGTGCAGTAGGTACTGGGTTTGAGTCTTGGGTAGATATACCTTTTACATATACTGCTGTGAAACTGTGTCAGGTCATTGAAACATCTGTTCACTTTAAATTCAATTATTCGTAAATTCAGAAAAGTTGCATGATGCTAAGCATCAACATGGTAAATGGTCTTTTCATGTTTGCATATTACTAAGCTTTGCTTAAACATGGGTTGTGCGAGTTTGCGTGACATGGCATGTTTTTGAAAATTACAGTATGACGCGCAATGGTGGGAATGCATCCTATTTAAAGGGCAGTAGGTGGGAATTGCACAGTATTCCTTGGAGTCTGATCTTGAGTGTGGATATGGCTATTGTGAGGGAAGGTATGCATTTTAGGGTACAATGTTGGGGTGTGCAGGAGTCTACGGTTTTCATTGGACTCCTGGTAGACCACTATGGATCTCGGCTGCTGCAGGGTAACTATCAGGGTTCAGAATGCAAGTCTGAGGCCTGGGAGATTTTGACCAGGGACCTGACCAGTGCAACTGGTATCACCAGCACTGGTGATCAGTGTAGTCACCATTATGATGACTGCTATTGAAGGAACAGGGGTACTTTGGATTAGTCTATCCAAGAGGCACAGGCTTGGAACACCCCATAGATATGTAAGTCTGTTTTCTATTAATTTATACATATACAAGCTGAATCTCTGTAAAACTGGTATGCATAATGGTTTTCCTCTCTTACTACAGCTGCAGAAGAGAGGGCTTGTGATGTGCCATCCCATGCAAGGCATTTGGCCAGGATGAGGCAAACACGTGGTTTGTAAGAAAATCAATAAAGTAATAAATGAATGCATAACGTAATAATAAAATAAAATAAATTCAGATATTGCAGTCTTAACAGTCATGTATGAAATACCTGGGGCATCATAAACTTTCATTAATGTGTCAGTGCATATCTGAACTGGTGAAGCAAGTTAAAGCAAGTAAGCATGCAGTACTGTGTAGCATAGCTTCCAACCATTAGTTAATGTTATGGAATACCCAGATTAAGAGTCAATGTTGTGGTTTCCTTATTGTCTGATATATGCTGTAGACTGCAGTCAGTAACTGAGAAGGGTAAACATGTAAGTTAACAGAAGTCCTAGACAACTATCCATGCGTGTAAAAGCAACATTTGAAACAACATGAATCAGTAAAGTGTAAAAGAAGATGGTGCTTTGATAATTTATTTTTTCAAATAAAATGTTCAGTATTACTGTAGTCACTGCTTGTGGGCTCTAATCCCATACCAGCCAACTGAAAAATTGTGCAGTTTTCAATACTACTTTAGTATTTCATCACTAAAACATAACCATGCTTGCATGTGAAGTGCACACCCATAGACCTGTGCATGACTGTCCAGCTGTCAAATGTAATCAGCGTACATGGACATACCTCTCGACTGCCACGATTTTTGCAGAATGTACTGAATATTGCCCCATATGTCTGGTCTGTTTGGTATATGATCTTGTTTACTGGCCAGTCTCTGCCACACTGCTGAGGATCAATGTCAGAAAAAAATGTTAGTCCTCTGAATTGCAGATATTAGACATCTCTCAAAATGCAATTTAATGACAACTCTGTTATTAGAACACCTTGCTACTATTGCAAGAGCACACTATGTATGAATGCTCCCGGTTGTTGTGTCTTTTGTACCACCATTATATATGGCTTGGCCCATAATGTCCCATACTAAGAGGTTGAGAGATACGTAAGTGGAACATCATATATACAATATAAGCAACACTGAATAATTGTTGGATGCAATATGATTGGAACTATAGTGTATGTGTAAGGAACAGGGTAGTATTTCAAATAATAAATGTCATAGCAGTCAGTGGTCTCACAAGTAAAGTCTAACATATTTAAAAGTATGCAGTTGTACGTTTAGTTATCTTATCTGTGAAATTGCTAATGTTCTCCTTTCTTCTATCACCCCACCCCTTCTCTTCTTTTAGTTATTTAATCAATTATATTTACTATTATCATTTGCTATCGTCACATTATGTATTACCTTTTATGTGGGCCTTGTGTATAATTTAATATTGCTTTGCCATTAAATAAACTTTCAATTAAATTATTTATTGTTGTGTTCCTCATTATATTATTTTAAATTTGTTTTCATTACTCATTATTATTTTCTATGATGTTATTAATTACATTTGTTTTGGTTACATTTATTTTTCCATTATATTTCTATTTTATTTACCATAGCACAACAAGGTAGGCTGGTTCCTAGTGATCCACCTACCTTGGCTGCCCTGGCTGAGGCACCAGGGCCCAGCATGTCTAGGCCGCAGCCTGATGGCACCCCCTCTGCTGCCCCTGCACTACATGCTCCATCAGGTAGTTCCATCCCACAGGCCAGGAGTGCATCAAATTGCTGGTGCACTCCTATGCTGGATTGAGAGCATGCTGTCCATCCTGGTGGGGCAGTCACTCCCCATGTGCCTCCACAGGAGCAGTGAAGGTGCAGTGCTTACAGTCCCATGGGTGAGGATTTGAGTCACACTGCTACTGTGTCTGACATCCATAGGACCAAGATCCCCCAACCCAATAAATTAAATTAGCACAGCTGTTTTAAGCAAAACATAGCAATTGTCATTTTCTCTTCATTAAGCGTGTTTACTTGATGTTGCACATCATGCCATGAATCTGCTAAAAGATTAATGGAAAAGTAGGAATTTAAATGGGAATTTGTTAGAGAAATAAATCACTATAAAGCCATACACATAGTAAAAGGTGCAAGTGAGGTATGTAACAGCAGTTCAGTGTGCAATGATCTGTACAACTTGTAAAAACACAACTGCTTTAGTACTGACTCTGTAGATCAATCTGTTAAATACCTGGAAAACATTTTATTTTGGTTTCCATAGACCTGGGTTCAAATCCAGCTGTGTTTAGCATTTAAAATAAATGATATGTACATCACCATTATAAATTGTGATATGTATGACTCCCTCATCACCTATTTATCCCCCCAAAGCAGTACAGATGGAATGTCTGCTTCTAAATAATGGAAGTCAAAGGCCTACAGATCGAAACACATTTTAACTATTCCTATTACAACCCCAGAAAATGTTAGAAAGTGTCTAGCATGTCAGGTTATGCATTAGCATGAATCCCCAGAGGGATTTGATGTATGTAATTCAAATGTAGTCCAGTAATATTAGAATGCAGACAACAATGAGTTGCCAGTTATTTTACAGGCAAACATAGCTGTACAAGTAACATACATCTATGGAGGTCATGCTAGAAGCGAAAGGTTGCCAGCACACACATTCCAGATGACTACGATGACATAACACATGACATGGCTGTTGTTCAAGTGGTTGACATAATGGTTACTGTCCAAACTACCTTGCTCTAGGACACACCAAGCATGTTGCCTTTTATTCCATTAATGATATATTTAGCTAGCATACTTACCTTAAACACATACCTTACTTCCAGTGGGATGAGTGTCCTCAATCTGGCTCTGGCTATTCATCAAGTCTGCCACAGGTCCCACAATTACTCTTCTGTGTTGTTGTCCTTCAAAGTCTTCCGCCTGTCTGTCTAGGTTTATTGCTAGCAGCAGCAGGAGCAGCTTCAGCCTGTAGCACACACATCTGTATGTAACAAGTAGCTGCTACAAACATTGTCTGAGCTGATGCTGTATTTTTACCCCACTAGTTTTCACCCCAACATATGAGAAAGGGGATGGAATCTACATTGAGGCCTTATATCATGTTGAGTAGTTGCATGGGATTGGCTGATTATACTACAAATCAGCTGTGTAGGCTACATTTAGTATTTCTGAACCACAGATTGGTTCAGACACAATTCACTGCTAATGAGTACCATCATAAAAAGGAAAACTTCTAGCTAGGCAAGCCATGTGTATGAGAGTTACTTCTTATTTCTAACTCATTGGCATATTACTTGTATAGCAGTATTTTTCTACAGAGGAGTATTGTACTCCATCAGGTATGTATCCATTTTGTTTCCAACATGATGCATATGTTTGAATATACTTAGGGGGGATGGGGATTACATCAGTAAGCCTTTGTTAGAACTGTACTCATGACATGGCACTGATCTCAAGCCGTCTTAGATGTCCAGAGCAAGTAGAGTACACCAAGGGTATAATGCTGTGTGATAACTAGGTACACAGGTCTCTTGGCTACTTCTTTTGATAGCACTTGTAATAGTACACTGCTATTTTGTTGCCACTAGTGTTTAAACACCTTTTTTTGAGGGGGATTTCTCCTGCTATAGGGCACACTACAGTAGACTCCTATGTTGCGTGTATGAGCATACGTTACCATCTGTTGTGGCACAAACAGGAATATGTTACTATTGCTACAGTCCTAGTTGCATCCACACCCTTTGTATGTTTCCCACACTGTTGGATATGAGATGTGTACTCAAGAGGTGAATACTAATAGCCTTCCTTTACTGCTGTAGATATATATATATACATATATATATATATATATATATATATATATATATATATATATATATATATATATATGTGTGTGTGTATATATATGTATATATATATATGTATATATGTATATATATATATATATATATATATATATATATGTGTGTGTGTGTGTGTATATGTATATATATATATATATATATATATATATGTATATATATATATATATATATATATATATATATATATATATATATATATATATATATATATATATATATACATAGCTTACTCATATGTATGTGACCCTTACATGCGTTCTCATGCCTTTGTGTTTCAGGAAACATCATGCATCCATGTCGCAGGCAACCATTTTCTGAAGCAGAAAATTACCTCATCATTGAGGCTTTGCGACAACATTATCAGGGCATGCTGTCCTGAAGGAGGGCAGTTAGGTCCGAACATGCAGCCCAGTGGGATGAACTGGTACATAACATCAATGCCATAGGTCACCAAAATTCTACCTACGAGCAGGTGTGACACCGTGCCATGGATATGATAAATGCTGCAATAAGAAGTGCAGCTGATGTGGCCAGAGATTGTCAGATCACTGGTGGTGGCCCTGCAGCAGAAGCTCCTCTCACAGTCGCAGAAGAATTTCTGGCAAACCTTACTGCACAGGACAGCTCCCAGACATCCATCAGCAAATATGTTGTGGACATGTGTGCCACCCATTCCTCTCAAGAGGAGCATCCAGGTATACTTAGTTAGATCAGCAGTAGAATACTGCTGCATTCATCCTGTCACAGTGTATCTAGTTTTACATGGGTGTCAGGTGTTTTTTTGGGGGGAGCTAAGTTAGATGCAGTTTTAAGCTCATGTAAAGATTGAAAACCACATACCTTTTAACATAGCAATTACTTTAGATGTGAGACATTTAGACATATTACCCCTGCTATACTTTAACATGTGGTGCTGCTGCCATTACCTCTCCCTCAAATTTTTTCAGGACAATCAGGAACTGGAAGAGGCTATGCTCCTGCTGTTGGTTAGCAGAAAACTGTTTTGCCAGAGATGTAGATATATTTCAGTGTATTAACTAAAGTGTCATCCCAGGCCTAAAGAAACAAAACCACTTAAAAGCACTTTTTCAGGGAACATTGGAAGAAATGAACTCCAAGAAATAACATCTCAAAACTTTATTCTCCACTTTCATCCATGAAGAATTTCAGAATAATCATATAACCCCTTTTTATTTGCAAGAAAATACTCTTGGGATAGAAATAACTTGATTAAATGATTTAGACTTAAAAAAGACCCTTTTCATATATATCTACAAATAGAACAGCCTGTGCATTTATACATAACTTTGTCTCTTTTCTTAGATATATAACTTTCCATATTTTTTACAGTGTCTTTTTGCAATAAACTTTATAAAGTGCAACTGTTCTCATATACACTATATATTGGACTAGACTCAATACATGTAATTAAATCTAAATTTCTCTCTAAAATGTTCCAATTATTTTTAATAATAGCTTGTATAGAACCACAATCAACCATCATATCCAAACAACAAATGGATTCTGATGTGTCATTTCTCTTTTTAATTTTTTGTAAAGGTTTTAATAAAATAGGTGGAAAAACGAGTTTCTCTTTTATCTCTTATTTCATCTGCCTGTACTACCAAAAAATTTAATCATAACCGCTATTCAAAAACAATGATGTAATAAATCCAACCTCACTTTCAAATCACTATGTCAATCTCAAGTCCCTTATAAATTGTCCTCTAGGTATATTATTTTTCATAAAATGGGTATGATTACTACCAAAATGTAAATAATTATTACTAAATATACTTTTCCTCTGAATCTTACTCTCTACTTGGCCTTTATCTATATTCCGTTCAAAAGACACATCTAAAAAACTCACTTTTAACTCACTTTGCTCCAACATAAACTTAAAAAAAAAAGATTGTTTAAAGTGCTCATCAAATTACCTGCATCTGCCTCAGTTCCTTCAATTATCATAAAAATCATCAACAAAATGACTAAAATATAGAATCTTTTAGGTAACATTAAAGGGTTCTAATATTATATGTTCCCACCAACCTAATACTAGGTGGTCAAAGGCAGGTGCTGCAGCTGACCCCATTGCTACCCCTCTAATTTGTTTATAAATGTTATTATGAAACATAAAAAAAATATTTTCTAATAACAAACAAGCAAAAATTGACATCACTGATTTTCATATTAGTAAAATTGTTTAAATAATTTCTTACAAAATCCACTCCTGCATCTTGTGTTATACAGGTGAAAACTAAGTAGATGTCAATAGTAACAAAAATATTTTTCTCTGCATTAAAAACATACTCTTTAAAAAATTCTCTAAGCGTATCTAAAAAATCAGAGGATTCTTGAATGCAAGAGGGGAGGTTTTGTACAATAGGATTAAGAATAGAATGAACCAATAAAGAAATACCTTCAGTGGCATAACCTGGCGCAGAAACTATAGGGCAAAAAGGCAGGTTCCTAGTATATTTACGTATTTTGGGTATCCTAAAAAGGGCACCCAGTAATGGCTTTTCAATTAACAAAAAAAATTACAATTCACCATCTGTGGTCCCATCCATGAGGCGTTCATAAAGAAAAGTTGAAATATTTCTGTAACGAGTCTAAACGTCTATGGAAGTAACTGTTCTATTTGTAGATTACATCAGAAGGACCTTTTTAAGTCTAAATCGTTTTAATCAAGTTATTTCTATCGCAGGGGTATTTTCTTGCCAATCAAAACAGGTTCTATATGTTGGTGTCTGCTTTGGATGAAATACCTTTTGTATAGGCATAACAACCAGACGTTTAGAGACCAGGGTTAAGGAGCATTTATATGCCATTAAAACTAAAAATGAGAACAATGCACTTTACAAACATTTGTTGAATTGTACCACATTAAAAACAAATCTTTTTACTGTTATAGAACAGGTTGCTTATGATGAAAAGGGGAGACCAGAGCAGAACAAAAAGAAGCTTTATGGCAACTTAAATTAGGGGTTGATAAACCATCTGTTCTTAATGAAGTTATTAACATAAAAGGTTTTTAAAAGACAAAAGGTTGAAAATATTAAAATGCACATAATTGTTTGTATTTAAATGTATTTAAAATGTATCTTATTGTTTGTATACATTAGTGTTGTATTTTGTTTTTTAGAGTTGGTCACTTTTATTTTTAATCTGTTAATTAATTAAGCAAGAACCCATGCCTGGGTGTGGGTAATGCTGGATTTAACCACGGTAGGTATGGTTTGGTCACGAGGGCAAAGCCCAAGTGGCTAAATAAAGATAACCATGGGTAAATCCAGCATTACCCCCACCCAGAAGTGGGTTATTGCTATTATACAATGACATTATTTAAGAAAAAACTACTTACTTTTCTTAAATAATGGCATTGTATAATGCCTCCATGCTGGCCTTTCGCAGCTGTCTGGTATCCTGGAGCAGTTCTGATGTTCTGCGCATGCATATGCTTATGCAGTACATCAGAGCTGTGTGTAGAGGAAGCAATGGAGAAAGGAAGATCTCTGTTGCTTTTCTAAAGTTGTCTCGCTATATTAAATGAGTTTAACATAGCGAGACAGCTTTAAAAAAAAGCAGCAGAGAAAGGAAGATCTCCATTGCTTTTTTTTTTAAGATATCTCGCTATGTTAAACTCATTTAACATAGCGAGATTACAGCAACGGAGCTCTTCCATTCTCCATTGCTGCCTAACACAAAAAAAGTAAAGATTTATACTAATGGAAAAAAGTCTGGGCGACCGGACATTTTCCATTAGTATAAGTCAGATTTACAATGGGGACGCTGACTAATCAGTATGCACATTTTGGAATATTAATGGGGGTCATTGTATAATTAAGTTTTTTTATTGGTCCAAAGAAGTTTAAATAGCTAGACAGTGTATTGTGTGATTATTCTGATTAAGTCCTTTGTGGATGAAAGCGGAGAATAAAGTTTTGAGATGCTATTTCTTGGAGTTCATTTCTTCCAGTGTTTCCCTAAAAAAGTGCTTTTAAGTAGTTTTGCATCTCTTTTGGTGTGTTTTACTACTATTCAGCTGGGACATTTTTTTCTTTTTTTTTTTTTTGTCATCCCAGGACTGCTGGCTGGATTGACGTACTGTCTGCATGATTGTCAACTGTACAGATATTTTCAGAATGTCCACAGACTAGACCCATACCTCCACCTTGTATTATAGTGATTGACTTGAAAGTATTGTCAGGACATTACTATTTGCCATAACTGTCAACTGTGCAGATTTTTGCAGAATGTCCATAGTATACATAATGTATTTTTGGCTCAATAGTTTCTTGTTTACTGGATAATTATTTCCAAATAATTATAGTTTGGGGTTAGAAAATAATGTCCACATTTCCTAATCTGTGAGATTGGCAGGTATACAAGTCTGTAATAGTGATGGCTGTGTATACAGCTGAACATGTATTGTATTATAGTATTGCAGAGTATAGTAGTGCAGACATTAATGTATTGATTTTTCCTTTTTATCACAGGTGACTAGAGACGTTGGTCTTTTTGTCCCCTACACTACCTAATGTCAGTGTCTCTTCAGACTCTGATGATGATGGTGGAAGAATAGAGGCACAGCTGGAGGTTGCAGGAGCTGAATCAGACACAGAGGTTGACATCCCTCATCCACCCTCATTATCACTGTCCACAGCCAGTATGCCTATGCATACCCAGTCTCCTGAGGCCACAGATATTTAACAATTGGAGGGTGGGGACATTGAACAGGAAAGTGTGGCTGCACTGGCCATAGCCAAACTGTTGGTGAGTTTCCACACAAGCGGATTGTTAGGGGTGCTGGTAGGAGGCCTGCTATTCCTCCACAACTTATTGCAGGTGTCTCATCAAGTGTCATTTGATGTATGTTTAGGGCCATCCTGGAGGCACAGGCACATTCAGAAAGGAACTCCCAATGAATGCTCAGGATTACGGATGCAGCACTGTCTGACATTCGTGACTGTCTCCACTGTGTTGCTGAAACCCTGGATCACTTGACTGACACAATGGAAAAAGGTAGGTCTGAAATAGATTGCACACTATCTGTCTTGGAATGCACATTGTCTGTGATGGAATGTCTGGTTGGAGTTCGGCATTGGCCTTGTGGGCATAGGTCAGCAACTACATCTGCTGAGAGTCAACGTGGCCATGCATAATCACGGCCCTGTAGTGGCAGTACATCCAGCAGTCCAGAGGGGAGTTTGCTGTCCACACCAAGACATATCAGGCTATGGGCTCATGGTCTTGGGTGTTCCCATGGAGGACATGTGACCAGTAGACACTAGTCACCCTCAGATAGTTGCACAGTATCTGACCTTGGGCATGGAGGTGCCAGTGCAATTCCTGGCAGAACCAGTTCTCATGTTCGGGGGCAAAGATGATGAACTGTCAGCTCTACCATGCATGACTCACAGCTGTCCAACATAGAGACAGATAGGGCTAGCACTGAGCTTGGCTGTGTTCATGCAGATGCTCACAAATCAATGTCATAATGAGGGCATCTACAGACACAAACACACACAGCATTTCCATGGTCCATCGTGCCTGCTTCCCTTCCTGATTCAGACATCTGCTTGCCAACCTACTGGGTCAGCCTAGGCTTCCTGGACCCACCATATAACATTCTGTGCATGTGATGATAACTGCCACATCCCTATCATCTTTCACATGGATGTAGGGACATAAAGCTATCTGTCTGATGCACAGGGTGACCATCTACATTAGTTTGAATCCAATTCATCCATCATTGCTGTTGACATGCTATTTGTACTGGTCATTTACAGATATTGTACTTTGCCATTAATAATGTGTATAGCATAATAATATGTGTACATTGCGATGGATGCTGTTGTAAGTTCAGTGGAGTCACACAATTAAATGTGTCCAACAGAAATGTTTATGTTTTACTTTCAGGATTGTGTAGGACACACCTATGGGTACACTTCTACAAGCAACCCATCAACATCATAGCACAGGATTGAATGTCAGCACAGAAGAGAAATGTCATCAGAAAGGTAATGCAGTATAGGTTCATGGGTTCATAGATTCATAGGTGTTTACTAAGCTAGCGAACACAAGGGCTTCTTTAAGCCTAGCCATGCATCCCAAATCTCTGACAAGGTCTGATACCCTTGATAAATGTAAGCAGGGCTTTGGGAGATGAAACATTTGCCAGCAGGGGCATGGGGAATGAACCATTTACAATTTTCCTGTCTACATTAGAGACATAGGTCCCAAACCAGGGATGATTGTCCTGTTCCCTATCCAGTTGTGTAACTTGCACTTGATTTGCATTAGGACAGAACTCTGCTTCACATGGATGGGGAGCATGTTCCATATATGGTGTAGTCTCTGGGATACATACCTATGTCTGCAGCACATCCTATTTATACCACAGGCAAGGTGTAGGTGTGTAGAATGGGTGATTCTGGTGCTAGTTGTTTCATGGATATACAGGAGGTCCACAGTGGGGTCTGACAATCCCCTGGACAGCAGGCATACATCTTCCCTCCAAAGCCTGTAGGAGACAGAATGCAGAGATAGGGCCTTGCCATGGTCTGCATAGGACATTTTACATATGCCCTGTATCGGTTTAGTGAGGAACCTCTGTTTATGTTCCAATTGTCGGATATGCCTGTTTATGTACATACCAAAGGGGGCATTACACTTAATGATAGCTTTGATGAATGCCGAATACAGTGGAACAATGACTTCCTTGGTCTTACATGTCATACCTTTATTTATAAGTTAAACAACATAGAATTATTTCCTCAATACTGTAGACATGTGACAGTCAAAGGCTAGATTACTATCTATGTGTGTCCCTAAGTCCCTGACTACTGGGTCAACTGTTAGAGGTGTGCTGTCAACATGATAGTTACCAGGGGTGGATGACTTCCCAAAGGATAGTATTGTGCATTTCTTGGCATTTAGTGTTAGTCCATGGCTCTGACACCAGTTGTATGTCTGTGTCAGCCCCTCCTGGAGAACATTTGTGTCAGTGTGGGATTCAATGACAGCTCCTAATTTGCAATCATCTGCAAATTTAGTCAGCCAGAGACCACTGACAGTTGCCTTGACTTCAGAGAAGTAAATGCCTAAAAGGAGCAGTCCAGGGAATGATCTGTGAGGGAGTCCACTTGTGACTGGCCTCTTTGTAGAGGTGGACTCCCCGATGCCAACTTCCTGGGTCTTGTCTGTGAGCCACTTGGCTATCCACTGGCTGACATACTAGTTTGTACCTAACCTCTTGAATTTATCAACAATGCCTGATGGGGCTATAGTGTCAAATGCCTTGTCAGGCCATGGTAGGCAGTGTGAACCATTTTTCCCTCATTCACTGCTTTGGTTAACTTCTCAAATAGGTCCACCAGGTTGGGTAGGCATGATCCACCCTTGACGAAACAAAACTGGGTTTGGTCCAGTGTCTGGAGGTGTACTATATCTCTATTGATCATTTCCATGATAATTCTTTTCATGGCTTTACATATCCATTCATGAGGCATAAAGCCTGTTTGGTGGCTAGAGTGAAATAGCAATTCCAGAGGCCCTGAAAGGCCATGTTTCATGCTATTTAGAAGGCATGCTGAGATATTGTCTGGGCCCATTGATGCAGTGTACTTGGTTTTAGATACAGCATTAAGGACCTGTTCCCTAGTGATAATAGGGTTACTTATATTTGATGGTATTTCCTGATGGAAGGTTGAGGGGGAGAGGGGGTAAAGTTGGCACTCAGTTTATCAGCCAGGAGGTTTGTTATATATTCTGCCACATTATAGGTGGTTGAGTTTACAATCAGATATGCACATAACTGTGTCTTGACTTTGAAGTTGCAGACATAGCTAAAGTATGCTTTGTACTTGTCCTTGGGTTGGGAGTCTGAACTTACCTCAAATCTGCCTTTGGTAGACTTCATTTGTCCTCTGATTTTTTGTTTACTTTGATGTGACTGCTTTTATCCTGCTGTGTGCTGCATCTCCTAAATTTTGCCATGAGCTTCTTCCTTCTGTTATACAGCATATTGATTCTGTGATTCCACCAGGGTGGCTTTGATTTTGAGTTAGTTCTATACTTCTCCCTCATGGGTACAGCTGCCTCTATGTAGCTATTAACATGCTCATACATGGTTTCTGTGAACATTTCTGCATAGGCCACAGTGTTCTCATTGTTTATGGGGGTTTAAGATTTGACCAGTTTATCACCTAATACCTAGAGATTAACCTTAGTGTAGTTCCTGAATATTCCATGTTTAGCTGAGGGTCTATGTTTTATTTTTGCTGCTGGTCTCCGGTGCCTAATTTTGGATTTTATTTTTACTTCAAAGGAGACCACTTTGTGCTTGGAACTTACCAAGGAAGACATTACAGTAGGGGGAGTGCATGACTCTCCCATTTTGGTGAGGATCAGATCCAGTATGGTTGCACCCCTGGTTGCTGTATTGGCTATCTAGTCCAGGGAGTTTGTGTTTACAAAATCCATGAATCTTTGTGGCTGTATGTTGTCATATAGGATTCCCAGTTAATAGTGGGATAATGAAAGTCACCCATGAATATGGTATTGGGTTGAATGGTTAGTGTTTTTAATAAGTTTAAAAACATGGTATGGATTTCCTGGGTCATAGAGGGGGGCCTATAGCTTGCATGGAAGTAGTATTGGATTTTGCCTATTGTGATTTGAATCTGGAGCAGCTCAAGTGCATTGTCCTGTTTGACCAGCCTTGAATGAAATATCTTTAGTTTTGATGTACATAGAGACACCTCCACCTTTAGTCCATGCCTGTGAGGTAGCTGGTCTAAACATGTGGAAGGCATATTAAGCTTGCACTGTTGGTGTGCTGTCTGTGGCCTTAAGTCATGTGTCAGTTACCGCATAGACGTCTTCCGAGAGCTCAAATAAGTATCTTAAGTATAGTCTCGAGAGTTATGTTGCAGGTCATGTACTCCCACATGGACTATGACTGAGTCATATCATAGGATCATAAGAAGTTACTAGGTTAATTCCATGATTAGCACCAATTGTCCCAGTCCAGAGGGACACAGGTGGAACCTCCAGGATGAATTTATGGTTATACATCCAATCATACACATTGTATTTGAAGAGGGCCAATGAGGTGCTCTGTTTGACATGAAGTGGGAGTCCATTCCAAAGGTGTGATAACCTCTGGGAGACAAATCTGACCCTCCAGCATGCTCTATTACTGTCACATACCAGGTTAAGGTCTTTAGTGTGAGTAACCAATGTACCATTTGATTTGCAGATATGCAGCATTTCCAATAAAGCCTGGTCAAATATTACCTTATATGCAAGGCATAGATCACCTCTGAGTAGTCTGTATGAACAGAATAATGTGATAGTGATTTCAGATGAGCCGTATAGGGCAGATTCTGAAGACCTTGAATTATCCTTGTGAGGAACCTTTCTGGTCTCTCCAATTGCTGCAGGTGCTTGGAAAGGTGTATATCAAAAGGGTTGTTGTATTTCACTATTGGCCTGATGAGTGGAGAGTACAGAGAGGTTACAACTTCTTTTATTTTCTGGATGCAATGGCCTTACTTATGAGATGAGTAATACAGAATGCCCTTCTTACCACTGTGGAGACATGGTGATCAATGGTAAGGTTACTGTCAACCTATGTGCCCAGGTGTCTCACCAGTGAGTGCATACGTAGTGTTTTGTTATTGATGTTGTAGTTGGAAGGACTATTGTACATACTGACAGGGTAATAATACATTTTTTTTTGCATTGAGGTTAAGGCCATGACTTTGGCATCAATTATTTGTGTGTGTAAGACCCTCTTGTAGGATGTTGACATCGTTTGGAGATTCTATGACCTCTCCCAGTTTGTAGTCATCAGCAAACTTTGTCAGCCACAGACCTTTACTTTTAGCTTTTACACTGGAGAACTAGATTCTAAACAGTAGAGGTGCCGAGACAGATCCATGTGGAACACCAGTGGTTACAGGTCTGCTGTTGGAGGTGGATTCCCCTATTTTGACTATATGGGTTTTATCAGTGAACCAGTTTGCAACCCATCTAATGATATAAGGGTTGATACCTAGCTGGGTGAGTTTGTCAATGATGCCTGAATGGGGGATAGTATCAAACACCTAGGCTAAGTACCAGTATGCTGTATGCAGAGATTTCCCCACATCCAGGGCCTTGGTGACTGTCTTAAAGAAGTCCACAATGTTTCACAGGCATTGTTTCCCTTTGACAAATCCAAACTGAGTAGGGGTAAGTGTTTGGAGCTTACCTATATCTTTGTTGATAAGATGCATGATAATTCACTCCATGGCCTTGCAGATAAGGCTAGTCAGGCTAATAGGTCTATAGTTACCAGTGTCTGTGGAAACATCACTTTTGTGCAAGGGAATAATGGTGACCATTTTCCATTCATCTGTGATGTAAGCCAGTGCTTAGACTATGATTGAAAAGAGTACCTAATGGTATTGCTAATTCTTGTTGGAGCCCATGTAAGACACAGCCTGGGATGTTATCAGGTTCTTGAATCAGGAACGAATACAAAAATATAAATAGTAACTGAAGAAGTTTCATAATGCGAGACAAAAGTGCTTATCTCACTAATATTTATTGTTTTATATCGTGTTTCTAGTTTATTGTCTTTAGACTTTGAATTTTTAACCCTTTTCATTTTTATTAAAGTGGGATCGATATTCTGTGAATCATGAGTTTGTGCTGTGTTCTTTTAGTATTTATGTTATCAGGTCCCATAGATGCTGTGCTTTTGGCCTTAGAGAGGGCATTTATGACTTGCTCTTTAGAGATACAAGGTAGGGGACAGGTGGTAGGGATGTCATGGGGTAAGTGCGGTGAGAACAGGGGAGTGAAGTGTTCACAGAACCTGTCAGGCAACAGGTTAGCTGTGTCCACACACTCAGTATATGTGGTATCATTAACTACCAGTTCAGCACAAATCTGGCCTTGTCCTTCTAGGTAATGGATGTGATTAAATAATACCTTATAGATGTCCTTAGTTGAGGAATATAATTTGGATTCATAGTTTGCTTCTGAAGACTTCACAAGAAGTCTTATTGGCTTGTTTAAGCTGAATAGGGAGTGTTTCCAGTTTAGGTCTCACTCCCTCTTACTCTTAGACAGCAATTTCTTCCTCTTATTGTAAAGCCTGTTAATGGCATTTGTTCATAGGTTTCATAGGTTCATATGTGTTTACTAGGCTAATGACCACAAGGGCCTTTTTAAATCTAGCCATACATCCCAAATCTCTGACGAGTTCTGATACTCTTGATAAGTGTAAGCATGGACCTGGGGGATGAATCATTTACAGGTTACCTGTTTGCATCAGAGACATAGGTGCCAAACCAGGGATGAATTTCTGATTTCGCATTCAATTGTCTAAGTTGCACGTGAATTGGATTAGGGAGGAACTCTGCTTCAAATGGATGGGGAGCTTGTTCCATAGACGGGGTTATCTCTGGGATACATACCTATCTCTCCAGCAGGTCCTATTTATATCACAGGCAAGGTTTAAATCTTTAGAATAGGTCATTCCGGTACTGTTTCTTTTGTGGATATGCAAGAGGTCCATCAGAGTGGGGTCTGACAATGCCCTGTATACCAGGCATAGATCTCCCCTCAAAAGCCTATAGGAGACAGAATACAGGGATAGGGCCTTGAGACGGTCTGCATAGGACATATTACTTATGCCCTGTATTCGTTTTGTGAGGAACCTCTGTGGACATTGTAATTGTTGGATATGCCTGGTTAGGTACATACCAAAGGGGACACTTTACTCAATGAGAGGTCTGATGAATGCTGAATACAGTGGAACAATGACTTCCTTGAACTCAGATGCCATACCTTTGTTTAGAAGTTGCGCAACATAGAATGATTTCCTCACCACTCTAGACACATGATGATCAAAGGCTAGATTATTATCTATTTGTGTCCCTAAGTCCCTGACTACTGGGTCAACACTAAGGGGTATGTTGTCAATAAGATAGTTAACAGGGTGGATGACTTCCCAAAGGATACTATTATGCATTTCTTGGCATTTAGTTTTATACATGACTGTTTGTCTGTGTCAGTCCCTCCTGGAGAACATTTATGTCAGTGTGAGATTCAATGACAGCTCCTTATTTGAATCATCTGCAAATTTAGTCAGCTAGAGACCACTGACATTGGCCTTGACTTCTGAGAAGTAAATGCCAAAAAGCAGTAGTCCAAGGACTGATTCCTGAGGTTCTCCACTTGTGACTGACCTCTTTGTAGAGGTGGACTCCCCGATTTTAACTTCCTGGGTCCTGTCTGTGAGCCAGTTGGCTATCCACCAGGCAGGTTTGCTCTTCCTTGAGGAGCTTGTTTTGGTCCTATCAGGTACAGCCGAGTCAATGCAGTTAAACAGGTGTTTATATAAAGCATTGCTATAGAATTTAGCATAGTTGCCAGTTCCATCTGAGGGGGGAGGTGCAGTACAGCTATTTATACCATAACTTAAGAGGTAATGATATGCTTTGGAGAAGTGTTTTATTTTCTTTGCTGTTGGGGGTTATGGTGTGATAGTTACTTTGAATGAGACTGATTTGAATGAGACTAGGGAAGAACTTTCACTGTGGGTGCTAGACTGGCCCCCCCATATTGGTAAGCACCAGGTCCAGGGTGTTGGCACCCCTTGTGGGGGTGTCAACCAGCAGGTCTAGTGCACTGGAATTAATGAAGTTGAGGAACCTTTGGGCAAATGAGTTATTGCATGAGTAATTTACCCAGTCAATGGATGGGTAGTAAAAGTCTCCCAAAGCCAGGGTGTTGTGATGTATCTTGATAGACTCAAGTAGATCCAAATAACCAGAGTGGTTGTCCTGATTCACAGAATGGGTCCTGTAGCTGGCAATGACTTGAATAGGTGTCCTACCAACAGCTAATTGCATCTGAAGTATCTCCTGGGGATCCTGCTGTTTAACCAATCTGGAGGTATATTTATCTGTAATGAATTTCGATACACTGCCTCCTTTCACTTTCACGCCTTCAGTTTTTGGTCTGAATGTGTGGAAGGAGATGTAGCCCAATATAGCTGGGTTGGTCTCTACAGCTGTGAACCAGGTCTCCATGACTGCACAAATGTGTAAGTCTTCCATGATGAGTACTGCTTCCAGTAAGTGCAGTTTCATGTTAAGACATCTAGTGTTTAGCAGCATAACATTCAGGTTGTTTTTATATGGAGTTTTCACGTCTGGAATTTTGTCCTTGAGACACTGCCAAAAAAGGTCACTATGGGGGTTGCAAGAGCCTTGGCCAGTAGCCAAAATCACAGGGATGACAGATGAAGACCATCTCTGATAAAGCACTGAGGTCTGTCGATCATGTCATCCCAGGCTGACAGATACTGTATCCCCTTATAATGACAAGAGAAACTAAAGTCATTATTGAGGTCAATCATTTTCTGTTTGTTTTGAGGCATCTTCCTAGGTGAAGGTAAAATGCTCTTTAAGGCTATGGATATACCTGCCTGAGACACATTATCCAAAATTTCAGTCATGTCTCTCTTCATATAGTCCAGAGAGGTAAATCTCAAGTCATTCACACAAACATGGACTATGACAGAGTCACAACAGTACCTGTTTTTGGGATATGTGAGTCCATGTGTGATATGGCATATCCTGGCACCTGACAGACAGCTTACTGTGACCTTCTCCTTATCCACCCTGGTGAGAGGGACATCTGAGTCTTTCACAATGAAATCACCCATTACTAATATTTTTAATGTTTTGCCTTAAGTGCTTGACAGGTGAGACACTGATGCGAGAAGTGTGTTGTGTTCTACAGTAGACATATGTGTGGAATGCTTATGTATGTGTTTGGGAGGTCTCTGGTGTTTATGTATGTTTCTGGTGAGGACCTCCGCATATGGAGGTATGTGTGATGTGGGTTTGGGTGAAGTGGGAGGTGGGAGGTGAGGTGTGCATGGTGAGAACTTGCTCATTGTCATATGTACTGAGTGGTGTGCAAGAGAACATGTACTCCAGGCTGTTAATATAGCTGCAGCTCTGACATGTACAGTTTGTGTTACTTGTGTTCCAATGACATAAATGTGGGCATAAGGTGGCAAATCCTAGCCCCTGATAAGCAACCGACTGTCTTTCTCCTTACTCAGTTTGGTGACAGGGACATCTGTGTGTCTCACAATTGAGTCTGCAATGACCAGAATGCTGGATTGTGTGTTGCCTTGCCTTATGGGCTTATTGGTTGAGCCATGAGATGTAGCTTTATGTATTGATATATGTGTTGTATTTACAAAGTGTATTTGGGGCTGCTGAGGGTATTTGTTATCTGTACTTTGTCTACAAGGTCTTTGTGATTTATGAAGGTTACATTTCAGTACCTCAGCATATGTCTGCTTTGAATTGTGTGTGATGGGTGTGGCGTGTGTACTACTGACTAGCTTATTGACATTAGGAGTACTGTCATGTGAGAGCTTTACCTCCAGTGACATTGTGTAAATACATCTCTCACATACCATATCAGTTTGAGAATGAACTGGTCGTCAGTAAACATGACACAATTTCTACAATGCCTCAGGATGCCCATATCCACAGAGATGGTAACGATCATAGTGGGCAGGTCATATCCATGGCAACAGACCCCTTTTTATTGATTAAACAATTCTATTGAGAATATCAATCAAGGTCCCGAGTATCTGTTTTGCAACTATGGGGGCAGTGCTTGTCACTAAAGGCTACCTGTCCTAAGTGCAATTCAGTATTGGAGTAACTTCCACCATGCTTTCCCAGGAAAAAATCTCACTCAAGATGTCTGAGTCTTTACAGAGTACTGCCAGACACTGGAGGAGAAACTAATACATACACCCTGAAAAGTTAAGGATGGAGTATTTAGGCAGTTATTCTGAATTTAGAAACAAATCAAGCAGTGCTTACTGAAAACAAAGAATTACATTGTGAAGAATGCGGAATAGAGGGGAGTCACATAAATGACCATTGCCTGGCTACTACTACTGCTGGTCTCACCATGGCCTCACTCTGCCTGGATACAATTCTCCTTTTCTTTTTCTCTCACTAGAAGCAAAGCGTTAGCACCAATACCAAGATAAGAAGCAGGCCACAGCCTGTTTGTTGATCCACACACTTGTCCCAGATGATACAATAGTCTGTAGGCTTGTAGCCTTTTCCAGGTAGATGCCATGAATAGCAACCAGATAAATTGGTTCAGTTTTGCATGTATTATGCCTTGGGTTCTGAGGTTCATAGGATTTGACTAGAGTACTGACCTGATTAAGAGCATAGCTGCTGCATCACAATATAGTTTTCAATTTCAGGTGACATACATGTCCAGGGTTGGTCTATCAAGGTCCACAGAGGCAGTGATCTATGTTAGGTAACAGTTTCACAGCAATTCATGCAGCCTTACCTTCAACAGCATAATGGAGGTGATCTGCATGGCATGGATGTGAGGCCTACTGCAGAGGAGTAGCCACATTTGAAAGATATTTCTGTCCCTTCAGCATGTCCTAGGTATGTCATACTGTACATTTAGGTTCCCAGAACACAAAACTGTAGTACCACATTATTTCACACAACATCCATTTGCTTTCTGGTTGTTTGACAGGTGTTGTAGCCTTGCAAGGCCAAAGTGCTTACTGCAAAGTTGAACAAGTTTTCTGTACATGCACAGACATCCACATCTTCACTTCAAAGAGTGCCTACAAAGAATGTGTTTTAGGCTGTGTACTCCTAGGGTGTAGCAGCATGACCCTTACTTTGTCAAATTCGTAAGTGTGTTATTGCAACCCTACCCAATAACAGGATTATAATTCAGGCAAGTGCCATATGCCTGGCAAAGCAGCATAATCAATCCACCATGTTATCCCACACTGTCAGGTACTGTTTTACCTTAGAATAACACCATAAAGGTAATAACATCTTACATTTAAGCATCTGTCATCACACTACCTAACCATGGCCTGTTGAGATGTATACATAATCTTTTGCTGATGGCATTAGCAGTGTCTGTTGAAGATATGTGGACAGAGTCCCCAACCATCTACTCCTAGTCCACACAAACACAATGTATGAGAGATGCAACTATATTAAGAACCTTGTATCCATGCTCTCCCACACACCATTCAGTACATATGACAATGAGTGAATTGCCAGCATGCACAGCTTACTTCCTACTCCATGCAAATCCAAATCACACATACCTATATATGCAGCCTACCTGTACTTAGCCAAGGCATTTGACACTATCCCACATTCAGGCATCTTTGACAAACTCAACAAACTAGGTATCAACCCTTATATCATTAGATGGTCACTAATTGGCTTACTGATACAACTCATATAATCAAAATACAGGAATCCACCTCCAACAGCAGACCTGTAATCAGTGGTGTTTCACATGGTTCAGTTCTGGGACCTCTACTATTTGGAATCTATTTCTCTGAAGTATAAGCAAAAACTAAAGGTCTGTGCCTGAAAAGGTTTGCTGATGACTGCAAACTTGGAGTGGTCATAGGATCTCCATATGAAGTCAATATCCTACAAAAAGTTCTTACACAAACAAATGATTGATGCCAAAGTCATGGCCTTAAACTCAATGCAAAAAATGTATTATCATTCCTTTCAGTAAAAGCGATGTTCCTGCCAACTACCACATCAATAGCAGCACCTTAAGTATGCATTCAGTGGTGAGAGACCTGGGCACACAGATTGACAGATACCTTACCTTTGACCACCATGTCTCCACAGTGGTAAGAATGGCATTCTGTCTTTCTCATCTCATAAGGGCATTGTCTCCAGAAAAAAAAATAAGTTATAACCTTCCTGTACTCTTCCCTCATCAGGCCAATAATTGTGCACACCACATTTGGTATGTACCTTTCCAAGAACCTGCAGCAATTGGAGAGACTGCAAAAGTTCCTTGCAAGGAAGATTCAAGGTCTTCAGCATCTGTCCCATGGGAATCGTCTGAAATCGCTGTCACTTTATTTTGTTTCATACAGACTTCTTAGAGGTGATCTCTGCCTTGCATACAAGGCATTCTCTGGCTCTGCTTTACTGAAAATTATGCATATCCATAAGTCAAAGGATACAGGGGTTACTCACTCTAAAAACCTTAACCTGGTATGTGACATTAATAAAACCTGCTGGAGGGACATATCTGTCTCCCAGAGGTTATCACATCTTTGGAACAGACTCCTACTTTATGGCATGCAGAACACCTCCTTGGCCCTCTTCAAAGAAAATCTGGGTGATTGGATGGGTGACTGTAAATTCACCCCAGGGTTCCACCTATGTCCCTCTTGGATAGGGGCAATTGGTGCTGATCATGGAAATAATGGTAAGAACTTGGCTAGGCTTGTAAGGGCCCTAGGGCCAATAGCCTAGTAACTTCCTATGATCCTATGATCCCATAGGCTGATGTAAAATACTCTAACATCCACATACACCAAGTTGTTGCAGTGAGAATAGTGCCACTACCTGTCTACATTTACATAACACTGCACTGTGCACACACACACCAAGTTGACTGCAGTGAGAATAGTACCACTACCTATTTATGTTTACAGAACACTGTACAGCAAACACACACACACCCTAAGTTGGCTGCAGGAAAAATAGAACCCCTACATATCTAAGTTTACAGATTACAGAATGCACAACATATTGCACACCCCACTGTTCAAGTTTGACATTAATTTGGCTTTAAGTAATCTTATGGTGGATGACATCAGTAGGCATGGGGAAAAAATAGTTAGTAGACCTGTATCACCTGCAAGACCCAAAACAGTACAAAACCATGCCACTTTGGGAAACCAGTGTGGGATTCAAACTTGTTTTGTAGGGAGATGCACACACATGCATGTATCCACCAGGTGGACATGAGTGAGATTAAAATGCCTACCTATCTAATTTTACAGACTGCATAATACAGTACTTACCACATGCACCACAGCTCAAGTCTGACATTATTTTGGCTTTGGGTAATCTTATAGTAGATGACATCAGCAGGCCTTGTGGAGGACAAGAGTTTATAAGCCTGCTTCACCTGAAAAACCCAAAATAGTGCAAACACATGCCAGTTTGGGGAGATAGTGTAGGTTTCACACTTAGTCTTTGGGGAGATATACACACACACACATATAAACACCAAGTAGGCTGGAGTGAGATTAGAGCACCTACTTATCTAGTCTTACACACTACAGATCACAGTATTTAATGTACATACCACAGCTCAAGTCTGACATTAACATGGCTTTAGGTGATCTTATGGTAGAGGATACCAGCAGGCCTTGTGGAGGGAAAAAGTTTAGAGGCCTGCATCAACTGAAAGGGCCAAAAAATTCAAACTTTTGTCAGTTTGGAAATCAATGTGATATTCACAATTGCTTTTTGGAGAGGTGTATATACACATACACACCAAGTGGGCTGGAGTGAGACTACATCCCCTACCTATCTAGTCTTACACACTATAATGTACAGTACTTAATGCACCTGCCACGGCTCAAGTCTGACATTACCACAGCTTTAGGTAATCTTATGGTAGATGACATCAGCAGGCCTTATAGATGACAAGAGTTTGGAGGCCTGCATCAACTGTAAGGGCCAAAAGATTTAAACCCATGCTAGTTTTGGAAGTCAGTGTGGGATTCACACTTATTCTTTGGGGAGATACATACACACACACACACACACACACACACACACACACACACACACACACACACACACACACACACACACACACACACACACACACACCAAGTGGGCTGGCATGACATTAGAATCCCTACCTATCTAGTCTTACATACTATATATCACAGTACTTAATGCACATGCCACAGCTCAAGTCTGCTGTATCAATGACTGCAGGTGACAGCACATAAACAAGCC
>NC_056733.1:284123048-284130548 GCF_019279795.1 Protopterus annectens
CACAAATCTTTCCCATTTCCCCTGAGGTGAGGACCAGCAATATGCAACAGTTCTACCATGTAACACACTACCCCGAAGTACTGGACACTCATATATACATCAAGGCACCACCTGTTGAGCAGGGTAGAATCTACATTAACCGCAAGGGATACCACTCCATCAACTGCCAAGCCATGTTCAATGCAGCGGGGTATTATCATGAATGTGTGTGCTGGCAACCCTGGCAGTTATCATGACTCCCATATCTGGCACACATCACAGCTGTACCAGATATTTGCTAGGGGTGACATCCCACATGGCCATTTACTGGGAGTGCTAGATACACCCTGTTACCATGGATGATGAAATTTATCAGAAATGCACACACACCCAAGAAAAAATGCCATAATCAGGCACACACTCAAACTAGGAACATCATAGAGCATGTGTTTGGGCTTCTGAAGTCATGGTTCTGGTGCCTTGATATATCTGGTGGAGCCCTGCATTATACTCCAATCACAAGTGCACAGATATTCATGGTATGTGCTATACCACAAAATCTACATCTGATCCTGTGGAAACAGCTGCAGCAGGATCAGCAAAGGGAAGGTACACACAGCCCTCCAGTACTGCTTAGGTCACCATAGCCACAGTCACTTGAAGACTTGGAGGAGGAACCCCTATGATGCCCCTGTAGATAAATGTAAATGTGCTCTGTATGCCCTGGCTTTGGCTAAGAGATAATGCATAGCACATTCACTGATAACCTTGGAACCAAGGGACTAACGCCTTACTCCTACCCACATACATATATTAAAACTGTGCCAGCCAACTCACACATCCTGTACCTATCCATGTATTGGATGTGTACTGCCTGCATCAGACAGAATCAGACATGAACTACAGTTTTGTCAACTGCTGCATTTGCAAACTAAGTCCATAGCCTACACAGTAGTCTAGTGGATTATTATGATATATCTTTGTAGCTATGGACCTGGTACATTATGCAAGTAATTATAGCGGGCTACTTGGACAGAAATGATATCCACATGGAACTACTGCTACCTATTCCACTATCGTGTCTCTGTTTGTAATCAGTAGGCCTCATGCAAGGAATATTCATTCAGTCCTACTGTAACAGATTACTGGTACATCATTCAAGGGTGATGTTAGAAAGTGAGGTTAAATGATAGACTAGTGCGTATCCTAGTAGAACATGGGTTTTGTTCCCCCATAAGTAAAAAGAGCAGGGTCCCCTTGTAAGTGCCATAACAGTAACTCATCTATGCTATATGAACATTTCACACAGTCTGACACACAGTCTCAGAGCAGTAATACAGAATTTGATCTTATATTGTATTTGTTAGGTAACTGAGGAATAACAATGTATATATTTATGCAGCTGATTGTGGTATGAATGATGCCCTTTCTGTTAAGCAGCTTCTGTGGCTAAAAGAATTAAGGCAGTTATCTTGTGTGACAGTGTTCAGGGTTCTAGTCCTGAACTATCCAGTTATTTTGGATGTGAAGTAGTAATAAGTTGTGTTTTACAGACTGTGACTCTCTGTGTGCTATACTATTATTATCCTCTTTCACATATTAATTACACATTCCCACCCTGCACCACATATATAAGACCTATTGAAAAAGTCTTAGCCAATTTGCGCAAAGCGCAGCTGTGCAAAAGCAGGTTCAGACATCACACTATGTTACAAACATAATCCCAGCCTGGAGTACAGCTACATGTGGGCTGGAGTCAGTTTATGGAACATTAAGTTTCTGATGTAAGCAATGCGCCTCCCATTTGCACACTGCTTAGCAATGCAAAAACAATCCACAAATGCCACTGCACATGCCCGTACACTTAGTTAAGCATGTATATGACCCGCAGATAAAGGTGGGCCCATAGTAGTCATGGATAGAGTGTTTTATGTTAGCAAAATGAATGAAATGTTAAATGATGGTATCTCTTACAGGAGAATTGTTTATGAAGATGTACATAGAATCGTTATTAGGATTAAGACTACTTTGCAGGAATGTTTAGCAATGAGACTATTGGAGCTAAATTTATATGAATATTTTATAATAGAGGACCCACTAATACTGGTGATGCAAGCCATATGCAAAGTCCATAAGAACCCCCTAGACCCACCCATGAGACCTATAGTCTCAGGCAAAGGATGGTGTATATAATCCATTTCTATATATCCAGAAAAAGTTTTAAGACCATATGTAGAGCAGAATAGTTTTATTTAGAGAGACTGTAAAGCATTTTTAATGGGCCTATACCAATATTACCATACTAATATGGAGTGCAGAGGGAATATTATGGTGACTTTGGATGTACAATCCTTATTTACAGTTATTCCGAATACCCAAGGTATAGCCATGCTACAACATTATTTAAGAAAACATTCCAATTTAGAAGCAGTAAAGAAAGATATGATAGCACTACTGATGGAACTTGTTCTAGAGAATAATATATTTACTTTTGAAAACCAATTATACCTGCAGGTACATGGAGTAGCCATGGGCACTCCATGTGCTAACAGTTGCTAATATAGTTATGGTGGTATGGGAACAAGAACATATAGTAGAAGGTAATTTTAGAGCACATATAACATTTTATAGATGGTTTGTGGATGATCTCTTTGTCATTTGGGAAGGCTCCATAGAACAACTGTTACAGTGTGCTGAACATTTAAACCATACATCTACATTTTTAAAATGTTCCTCAAAATATTCTAGTAACAGTATAGATTTTCTTGATTTCACCATTAAAATTACAGAAGAAGGGAAAATAACCAGAGAGATTTATAGAAAAGAATGCTATAAGAACACCTATCTATATAGAACTAGTATGCACCCACAGCACATTTTTTATAATGTAGTAAAGGGTCAAGGCATGAGACTAGCAAGACTGTGTATAGAAGAGGAGGATTTTGAGAAAGAAATTAGACTTTTGGAAGAAAGATTTATGAAGAGAGGATACCATAAGGATAAATTAGAAACAATCCTAAATCAAGTTAGAGATGGTAGCGATACGACGGGCAGACACTACTTCTCAGAAAAAGTAGAAGGTAATAGAAAGTCTATGGGTCATTATTCATGTGATCGAGATAATGTACAGCACAAAATGCCACTTAAATATGCTAATATTATGCAAGTAGCAACAGATATTTTTAGGAAATATTGGCCTGTATTAACGTGTGACCCTGAAATTAGAAAAGTGTTAGGTGGGTATCCATCTTTTGTTTATAAAAATATGACTAACATGAAGAGAATGTTGTGCTATTCTAATGGCACTAAGAAAGGACCTAAAAAGGGGTTTAAACCATGTAATAATTGTAACTTCTGCCAATATGCAGAAGAACCTGGGAGTTTTTCTATCCAGACCTGAAGAAAACCTTTTGGTTTAATGCAGAAGGAACATGTGACACTGAACATCTTCTCTATCTTGCTGTCAGTGAAACCTGTAAGGCCTTTTATGTTATCAAAACAGATAGAAAGTTTAAATTTAGAATTAGGGAACATTTATATGATATAAAGAAGCAGGTTTCTACAAATGCTTTAGCTAAACATGTTATGAATACCTCTAATTTACACACATTTAAGTTTCATATAATAGATAATGTGACACCCTTGCCCTGGCCCAGCAATCAAGGAGCCTGAATCCTCACCACTAACACCAGTGAGGGGCATCTCATATAGGAGGAAAGGATAACAAATGCACACAGTAAAGTGCAATTTCCCTTAAGAACACACAGAGATCACTGCCAGTCCAGGGCTGGTCACTCCCTTGCTCTCCAGGTCCCCAATAAGACTCCACACTGGCACAGCTATAAGGTCCAGATCCCAGCCTAGTGGGCAAGCTAAAACCTCCAGCACCCTCTCTGTCCAACCAGTGCTTCATGTCCCTGCCCAAGTAGCTGACACATGCACACATATACACACATACACTTTGAGAAGAGTTTATACAACCACACAGACACTCCTGGTGAAGGCTGGTGCAGGTTCTCCAGCTGTGCCCCATTTTCCCAGACTATAAGGTAGTACCAGCTGCCACCACCCACTAATATTTATCAGCTACTCAAAGGCCCTTAAAAGGGTGTCCAATTATTACTGTGCAATATTATTAGCCAACTGGTAAGTGCGACTAAACAGTCAAGACTTATTAGAGTGACTTTGTACAGGATCACTATATACATGCAATGTACTCTAGAGCTTAAATTATCTCTACACAAAACAGCCACAGTTAAAAGGGTTTAAAATATTTAATAAATAATTAAAAATACAAGACAATACTTTTTACTACACAGTGCTAGTCAAGAGTTCAGAGATCATAGAGAAATACTTAAAATAATTCAGTAGTACAGTTCTGACATCATAGAAAAAACACTTAGTCTAATCTTTCTAGTTTCTAGCTATTTCTAAGAGAAAACATAAGTCTAAGATAAACTTACATATAAAGCAAGACAGTGCTGATGAGTTGGATGGTCAAGACAAAAATGCTTAATGCTCTCTGATTCTCTTTGTTTTTAAAATCACATTTCTGGTTCACATTACATCATTCTTTACACTTCCCTGGGGTTCCCAGGTTAAGAGGCTACATTCTTTAATAAGCTCACACGAGGTCAGGAAGTAAAGCCATTAAGGACATTTACGCATGCAAATTCTAGCCATTAACTATGGCCTTAAAACAATAGCAGGAATTCCTTCATCTAGACTGGTGGAGCCGTGTTTACATGAAAAAGTCACAACATGCTTTGCTTCGTCAGTAGAGTGCACTGTTGTTACATTTTATCCAGTTCTACATGTAACACTATTTTTACCATTTAAGACAACAAGCCTGTGGTTTACATTAATATTTACAGATGACGGAATTATCTCCAAAATACTATCTGGCTCGACTGGCAGCCTTCATCTATCTTCACCCAGTATTCACAGATAATACCAGGGTTAGCAATAGGCTAGGGGATATTAGTAATAAAACAAAAGTAAATGAGACAAAATGGATAATTAGACTAAGGGCTGATGTAGGCAAGGGACTAAATGATAAAGTCCCAATAAAACCTATTCTAAAAGCTAGACCACTTGGAAAGTAATATAAAGTTTACTTGTGGTTGTAAACATAGGATGAATCCGAAACAAAATTACCACCAAAATACACCAAAAGGTCTGGTGACATGCAGCAAACAATAAAGGAAGCCACAGAGGAAACAGTATATCCAGTAAAACCAACAAGACCCAACGTAATAAATAATTGATTTATTCCAAACCACACGCAGATTTACTTGTAATTGTCCATTTTCATATATCATTTATACACCAGTTTGCACATTTATTGTTTATTCAGGCATAGACTTTTAGGTTTTATAGCATTCAAACATATTTTTATATATTATACCTAGTCAATTGTTGTGCATGTGTTTTAAATGGTTTCATCTTTTATTTCATAAAAGATTTCACATGTGTTAAGTTTAGTTCTTCTGTGTTTTTTAATATGTCTTTAAATAGTGGTATTTTTGGTAAGAGATTTTTAATTGGATACTTCTTTAACTAATTAAATAATTTAGTATTTAAATGTTCATGTTAGATGCCATTGCAAATACGTCCGAAGAAGCAGTGGGTTACATTATGAAAGCGCTTACATTATTTCTCGTTTAATAAATAGACTACTTTTATAACAGAAGAAGGTGCCATTGTTTTACTGAGAACATATAACTACACAATGCCGTAGTATTGCCTTACATCTTTATATTTTCAAGTATCTTTCTTTTTCCTTGTATGTTAAGGCATTAATCTGGAAGGTTCAGGTAATTTGCTTGTTTTGGGAACTATATATATATATATATATATATATATATATATATATATATATATATACATATATATAGAGAGAGAGAGAGATATAGATATGTATATAATTTTTTTAAATAAATTGCATGAGGAGCAAAGGATTTGAGCTCTGCTTAACCACGTGTATGGGCATGCACAGTGGTATTTTTGGATTGTTTGTGTATTGCTAAGCAGTGTGCAAATGGGAGGCACATTGCTTACCTCAGAAACCTAATGTTCCATAAACTGACTCCAGCTCACATGTAGCTGTACTCCAGGCTTGGATTATGTTTGTAACATGGTGTGACATCTGAACCTTTTCAAATAGGTCTTGTATATGCGGTGCAGCATGGAAATGTGTAATTAATATGTGAAAGAGGATAATAATAGTGTAGCACACACAGAGTCACAGTCTGTAAAACACAACTTATCACTACTTCACATCCAAAATAACTGGATATTTCTGGTTTAGAACCCTGAACACCATCAAACAAGATAGCTGCCTTAGTTGTTTTAGCCACAGAAGTTGCTTAACAGAAAGAGCATAATTCATCACACAGTCAGCTGCATAAATATGTACATTGATATTCCTCAGTTATCTAACACATACAATGCAAGATCAAATTCTGCATTACTGTCCTGAGACTGTGTGGCTTACTGTGTGAAATGTTCATATAGTGTAGATGAGTTACTGTTATGGCAGTTACAAGGGGACCCTGCACTTTTTACATTTGGGGGAACAAAACTCATGTTCTACTAGGATACGCACTAGTCTATCATTTAACCTCACATTCTAACATCACTCAAATGATGTACCAGTAAGCTGTTACAGTAGGACTGCATGAATATTCCATGCAGGAGGCCTACTGATTATAAATGGAGACATGATAGTGGAATAGGTATCTGTAGTTCCATGTAGATGCCGTTTCTGTCCAAGTAGCCCGCTATAATTACTTGCATAATGTACCAGTTCCATAGCTACACTGATATATATTAATCCACTAGACTACTGTGTAGGGTACGGACTTAGTTTGCAAATGCAGCAGTTGACACAACTGTAGTTAAGGCCTGATTCTGTCTGATGCAAGCAGTACACAGCCAATACATGGATAGGTATAGGATGTGTGAGCTGGCTGGCATCAATTTTAATATATGTATGTGGGTAGGAGTAAGGTGTTAGTTCCTAGGTCCCACGGTTGTCAGTGATTGTGCTATGCGTTATCTCTTAGCCAAAGCCAGGGCATACAGAGCACACCTACATCTACCTACAGGGGCATCATCATGGGGTTCCTCCTCCAAGTCTTCCAATGACTGTGGCTGAGGTGACTTAGGCACTACTGGAGGGCTGTGTATACCTTCACTTTGATGATCCTGCTGCAGCTGTTTCCACCGGATCAGATGTAGATTGTGTAGTACAGCACATACTGTGAATATCTGTGCACTTGTGAGCAGAGTATAATGCAGGGCTCCACCAGATATATTAAAGGCACCAGCACCATGACTTCAGAAGCCCAAACACATGCTCTATGATGTTTATAGTTTGTGTGTCTGCCTCATTATGGCATTCTTCTTGGGTGTGTGCATTTCTGATAAATGTCATCATCCATGGTAACAGGGCGTACCCAGCACTCCCAGTAAATGGCCATGTGGGATGTCACCCCTAGAAAATATCTGGTACAGGTG